>NC_136812.1:14291310-14308810 GCF_951216825.1 Electrona antarctica
AGGAGCCGGGATTCGAACCGCCGACCCATGGATCATTGGATGACCTGCTCTACCTCCTGAGCCACAGTCGCCCCAGAAGAAGAAGACTTGAAACTAGCGATTGGAAACATAAAAGTCATTATGAAAAGCTTTACCAAGGTAATAAAACCAAGCGTAAATTCAGGTCAAGTTCCACTTCAATGACAATTCTTTTGCAACCAGAGGAGGAGGGGAATCAGCGCCATCGGCTGGCCCATTAATGACAACTGCACGCATGCTTCCGCTGTGGCTTCGTTTTCCAAGAAGGAAACCATATGCCCTGATTCTGAAATTGTGAAAGAATTCAGAGGTTCCCTCACATGATTGGCTTAATGTGCAACATTGTTTTCTCACTCAACAGTAAACAAACCAACATACGGTACTTACTATAAAATAGCTCAGAGCTCTGATGCTGGTTGCTTATAATGAATTGCATTTTTACAGCGCTTTTCCAAGTGCTCAACGCACTTTACAATGGTTCATTCATTCATACATTGGGATGTGAAGCGGCGAACAGTCGACGCCAGCGTCCTCACTTCACACAGCAATGGTGGCAAGCTTACACCGACCGACTCATTGGAGGCAATGTAGGGTTCAGTGTCTTGCCCAAGGACACTTCGACATGTGGACAGGAGGAGCCGGGATTCGAACCGCCGACCCAGGGATCATTGGACGACCTGCTCTACCTCCTAAGCCACAGCCTCTTAGGTTCGAACCCGCTTAGGTTCGAACCCGCCGCAGTGGTGTCCAACTAGAACTTAAACCAGGATGCTTAGCCTTCTGCCTTGACCAGACCTCTATTATATATTATCCGACTAACTATGCTTTGTCACGATGACTGAGCCAATAAGATCTATCCATATATGGGTTCTACCACATTGATCTGATATCAGCACTAGGTCAATCCGGACCAAATATAGGGATTGTCATACTATACATGTCATATGTCATATAACCCAACGTGCTAGTCGGATATGTCATATAGCCCGACGTCCTAGTCGAATATCCCCATGTATGGAGACTATATCCAATGAGCAACTTTTCCAGATCCAATAATATGAATGGAAGTGAGAGTCTTCGTTACACTTACACTATGAGTTTACACAGGGTATATGCACATTTCTCAGATCGGTGAACCAATAGGATCCATCGTACAGGTCTATTTGGTTTCATTTTACGCTCTCAAGAGTTAAATAATTGTTAAAAATCTACACAATTCGAGATTTGAGAATTGAAGTAGAGAAAGACTAGTTTTTATTTTGATCAATGTTTGCCTGCCATTGTGGACAAAATCTTATCCCAACAACAACAACATATGCAAAGTGTTGGGTCTGAGAGGCTACATGTGATCAAATGGTGGTCCGTGGCTAAAATGGCGAATTGATAATGAGCCTTGGTATGAAAAAGGTCCAGAAATCACAGGCTGGGGCAGGCTATAGGCTACGCGAGACTATAGGTTACATTGGGCTGTGCGCGTGTGGTGCTGTCCTCGGTACTGAATGGATCAGGACCATGGATACTTGGACAGGTATGTTCAGGCTACATCATAGAGCCGTGCTGCACTGGCCCCGGTGCTGAATGGATCAGGACCATGGACAGGTATGTTCAGGCTACATCATAGAGCCATGCTGCACTGCCCCCGGTGCTGAATGGATCAGGACCATGGACAGGTATGTTCAGGCTACATCATAGAGCCATGCTGCACTGTCCCCGGTGCTGAATGGATCAGGACCATGGATACTTGGACAGGTATGTTCAGGCTACATCATAGAGCCGTGCTGCACTGCCCTCGGTACTGAATGGATCAGGACCATGGACAGGTATGTTCAGGCTACATAGAGCAATGCTGCACTGCCCTCGGTACTGAATGGATCAGGACCATGGACAGGTATGTTCAGGCTACATCATAGAGCTGTGCTGCACTGCCACCGGTGCTGAATGGAGCGGAGGATAACGTGATAGAAAGAAATGCAGAAATAACAGGGCGATAACTTACAGATTTTACTATATCGCGGTTGTCGGGTAGAAACATTGTGTCTCCATATTTAAACCTTTTGTGTTTTATCGTAAATTAACGTCCTTGCTTGATCCAATACTACAGCGTCACACAAAAGCCTCAAAACTAGCAGATATTCAAGCTCGAAACGTGGTGCGAAAGCGACGCGGTTCGAGCTTGTAGATCTGCTATTATGAATTTGACTTTTGGACATGTGAGGTTTCCCCGCCGACAGAGACGATATGAAACGCACGCACATACATTAAGGGAAAATAATAATAGACTTTAAACAATAAAAGCTGTGTATAATAAAAAACACAACAATGCTATAGGTTTCAGTATCTACAGTAAATAACCGTAAGACCGCACAGTGGTAACAATATAACACAATAAGAGAACTGCAGGGAAGCAGGTTATACGTCCATGACATTAAAATCACAGCCTAGACACCCCTGCCCCCCCCCCACAAACAAACAAACACACACACACACACTATGTTTAGGGGGCATGAAATGGTTGAGGGACGACCCAATTAATAAAGACACACACGCAGACCGACACACACACACACACACACACGCACGCACGCACGCACGCACACACACACACACACACACGCACGCACAGTGTATGTTTAGGGGGCATGTAACTGTTGGGAGCAGACCCCATTAATTCAGCTCGTTTAGCCCCAGTCCAGCCATTAAATATAAGCCTGCCCCCAACGAAACTCAACCCCCAACACACACACACACACACACACACACACACACACACACACACACACACACACACACACACACACACACACACACACACACACACACACACACACACACACACACTTGACCTTTCATATATACATTTGCCAACCTCTGTACTTCCTTATCTTAATTCCTGCAATATGTCTGTCCTCGACCTGAACCATTCCCCTAAAATAACACCTTGGGAAGAGGAGTTATGGCTCACTGTTGAGTAATTAGTATTACGTATTGAAAGGGTAGTCTGTTGGATCCACCACCATCTTTCAACGAGCTACCGTGGGGCTACATTTTGAGACCTATTTTCTTGCCAAGTGATCATTCTGTATTCCTGGATAGGAATTCTGTTATTGTTTTCCTGAGAATTATGCTATCAATAATTTGTTAGTTCCTGTTCTCCTACTGTATAATATCGCCTCTGTCGGGTGGAAACCAAAACTCGTACTTTTCAGAATTCAAATTCAAAACTGTATAGCAGATCCACAAGCTTAAAAAGTGTAATTTGATGTTTCTGTGTGACGCTGTAGTATGATTTGTAGTAGGGCGTTCATTTACAACAACAAAAATATGGAGGTGTCTGCCCACAAACACTATTTTAAGTAGCCTGGCTAATAAGCCAGACTCAAATCACACTGTCGTGTGCTATTTGAGTCTGGAGATGCTGTGTATGGATCTTGTTTCCTGGGGGGCGGGTTCAAACATTTTCTCTTTGACGCAATTGGTCAGAGCTACTGTCAGTCAAAGGTCTCAAGCATTGAACGTCACTGTACCAAAGCCCGCCCATATTGCATACCGTGTCCCGATTGGCCACACCAGTTATCTGGTGTAGGAAATGGGCGTACAATTGAGCCTCTCCAGACCGTAATCCGCCGGCAGGGAATTTTTTTTTTCCAACGGCTGATTCGGTCTGGCTTATTAGCCAGGCTATATTTTAACACTTTGATTGCTACAGGATCTCGGCAGGCCTATTTTGATGTTGCTACCGTTTAACATTGCACAAAGGCCTTGTTCGGGGGCCCACAGCAAAATGTTCTCTTATAGCGAGAATCACACGCATACATCAAAAGAAAGCTGAACTTGTCCACTTCAATTAAAAAAATACATTTTGATTTTACCATGTTCCATTCTGGAGATATTGACCTTTTTGCAACACCTGCATTTGCCTGGAAGTGGTTATCTTGAACAGCGAGCAGAGTTATGGATGGTTTAAAGTCAGAGACATTGACAGGCAGATATAAAATTGAACCCAATAAATATCCTATACATCCTATACACCGAATGAAAGCCCTGAATGTGTACTTTTACGAGGAAAAGAGTAAACATTGATCCCATGTACAGTTAGACAGTAATTGGTTATTGAATGCAGCTTGTGCCCACCAGATAACTTCAGAGAAGACATGGACGTGAACTCCTCAATATTCACAAAATAAGGCCTATAGCGACATATAAATACTATATACCGTATGAAACAGAAGACTCTCTGCTTTCATAAGAAAAAAAAATCACACCCGTGTGAACTGAGTGGTGTAAGGTTTTATATAGCATGATCAATCAACTGTGGTCTGACGTAATGTCTGATGTGAGGTATTATATAAGGTAAGGTATTATATAGCCTGATCAGCTCTGATCTGACGTAATGAAATCACACCCGGATGTGATTTCACAACTGGCTCTTTTTGTGCAGAAAAAATGAGCATGGTTGCTACGGTCATCCAGTTCACCCGGGTGTGATTTAATTACGTCAGAAATTATTTTGAACATAGCAACCATGCTCATTTTTTTCTGCACACAAAAGCCAGTTGTAGGAGTGGTTTACACCACTCAAAAACTTCTACTGTAGTAATAATAAAAATCACACCCATGTGGAGTGAGTGGTGCAACTCTGTCCCATATTCTGTTCTCTGCTTATTCAATACAGCTCGCTATATACGGACTGAGGCAGAAAGTCATGTAAACCTTTTATTTACAGTTTGGTCTGTAAACTTCTACTGTAATAATAAAAATCACACCCCTGTGAAGTGAGCGTTGCAACTGTTCTGTACTTATTCACTACAGCTCGCTATATACGGACTGAGACAGAAAGTCATGTAAACTTCTACTGTAATAATAAAAATCACACCCCTGTGAAGTGAGCGGTGCAACTGTTCTCTACAGTTGCACCGCGCAACTGTAGAGAACAGTTGCAACGCTCACTTCACAGGGGTGTGATTTTTATTATTACAGTAGAAGTTTACAGACCAAACTGTAAATAAAAGGTTTACATGACTTTCTGTCTCAGTCCGTATATAGCGAGCTGTAGTGAATAAGTACAGAACAGTTGCAACGCTCACTTCACAGGGGTGTGATTTTTATTATTACAGTAGAAGTTTACAGACCAAACTGTAAATAAAAGGTTTACATGACTTTCTGCCTCAGTCCGTATATAGCGAGCTGTATTGAATAAGCAGAGAACAGAATATGGGACAGAGTTGCACCACTCACTTCACATGGGTGTGATTTTTATTATTACTACAGTAGAAGTTTTTTTCTTATGAAAGCAGAGAGTCTTCTGTTTCATACGGTATATAGTATTTATATGTCGCTATAGGCCTTATTTTGTGAATATTGAGTTCGGGTCCATGTCTTCTCTGCAGTTATATCTGGTGGGCGCAATGTGCAATGTAACCAATTTATGACAAACTGTACATGGGATCAATGTTTACTCTTTTCCTCGTAAAAGTACACATTCAGGGCTTTCATTCGGTGTATAGGATGTATAGCATATTTATTGTGTTTATTGTTATATCTGCCTGTCAATGTCTGACTATAAACCTTCATAACTCTGCTTTCTTTAGATGATGATGATGATTGCCTCATTGTCTTGATCGGGGGGGGGGGGGGGGGGGGGGGGGGTTCATGGGCACATTGGGCAGCAAAAGTCTTGATCCGTACGGCTATAAAAAGTCCCATTCCACCGTTCGGTTCAGAACTATAGTATAACGGTGAGACGCGTTGTCATCATCAGCTGATTTTGTTTTTCAAGCTAGTATAAGGGAACATGCCTGGGCATGCAGGTTGGGGGCGATGGAGAAAAAAAAAGCTTTGGATCACAACACCACGGTTTAGGACGCGGAAAAGTTCGTTATACATTACACCCGGGTCGATTACGTCCCCGATGCGTTCATTGCGGTCTTATCACTAAAATTATAATGAATAAAAAAGCGTTACAATCACACGTCCGAGCGATCTCCGATTATGACGGCTCTGCATGGCGATACGTGATCCACCAACGGTAGACTGTCTTTTGTCATGGCGGCCCCTCTCGATACTGTAGTTCGTTTGTTAGTTCGTAGTATTGTAGGCTCGGGGATCATTTGGTCGCTACAGTATGAAGAAGGAAACATGCATCTGTCCATGTGTGTTGCAGACGTTATGCAATGCAATGCCGATCGGAACCGGTGCATATGTGTTTAGGCAGCGTTCCGTTCATCATGTTTTTTTCCGAGAGCCATCTCGCAAGATCCTCCTTCTGGAGAAACAGGAGGGGAGGGGGGAATCGAGTATTATAGTGTTGTGTGAAAGCCAATAGGTGGAGGAAAGCCTGGTGAGGCGAGGTTAGGTGAAATTTGATTCTTTTCACACACCGACTAGATCGGCATGGGCGCGTCCATTTTACAATGGCTTCTACACGTAAAGTGGCCCGACCTCCTGTTTTCAGGAGGGGAGGGTTTTTTTTTTTTTTTCTGATCACGTGAGCGGGACTAAGCAGCAATGATAGGGGGATGGTTCTTCATTGTCCGGGAGGGGAAAAAGATGAATGAAAGTATGCTATAAAAAAGTGATTAAAACGTATGGATACGTGGTTCGCACCCGACGTTTGATTAATTGATAACGTATTGATACGGGATTCGCGTCAGCTGTGTTAAGTATGCATGGTCTCCCTTCAGAGACTGGGGTTTCCTAACCTTCTAAAATCACACCTTCAGCCATAGTATAATCACACGGGGCGCGTGCAGCTGTGAGTGGTTAATTTTGCAATCCCAACCAACCCCCCTACCCCGTGTAATGTTACTATAGTCTAGCCACATGCCAATTTTAATATAAAAGATTATAGACTACAGTATCTTAATCCTTTTGGAGAGATTAAATAAATGAAATAAAAACACCACACTCACTCCGACGTTTGACATGCTCGCTTGGCAGTACTGGCTTGGTGGAGCAAAGGCAGAGACATGGTATATCCGTTTGTTGGCGGCTTGGCGTGGAGCAGAGATCGATGTGAATGTGTCCTCAGGGCAGGCAGTACAAACACAGAGTCTCATGTCACCAGATACTCTCTAATACTCCCAGATGCAACAGCAGGGCAGCCTGCCAGGATCACAGCTTGATTATATATAGTCCCTTAACAGGGAAAAGAAGTGTAAAGAACAGAGAGCGTTGAAATGTCTAAAAACCAGTGATGGAAGACTTACTATTGATACTAATATTGCAATGTGGAAAATAAGTTTAAGTCCCGTATTCAAAATGTACTTGAGTAAAAGTACAAAAGTATTGGCATCAAGATATACTTAAAGTACCAAAAGAAAAAGTACTCATTGTGCACATTGTGACATTTCAGAAGTTCAAAATGTATATAAAAAAATCACACCCGTGTGAACTGAGTGGTGTAAGGTCTTATATAGTCTGATCAGCTGTGGTCTGACGTAATGTCTGACGTAATGAAATCACACCCGTGTGAACTGGGTGACCATAGCAACCGTTCTCATTTTTTGAGCACAGACAGACAGACAGACAGACTAACAAAGCCAGTTGTAGGAGTGGTTTACACCACTCAAAAATTGATAATAGCCGATCTACAAGATCACAAATGTGACGCTTTGTGAGCTTGTAAATGTGCTATTTTCAAATGGCCGAAATATATAGGGCTGAAGTGGTTAGTGTATTTTGTAATAATAATCAAAATGATAATAATCGAAAGCCTCACAGATAGAAGGTCCCGGGTTCGATTCCCGCCGGGGATGCTGTTGGCGCTGGGGGAGTGTTCTCTCCTCTGCGTCATCAGCGCCCAAACCCTATAGGTGTGGTTTGCGAAAGGGTCTTTCTGTGATGTGTTTGCATAAATTGCATGTTCTCCCCGTATCCCTTAACTTAACCCATTCTGGGCGGGAACGCCTTTTGGTGTTTTAACTAAGCATTATGTTATACTTTAGCTATTGAAAAATAGCAGATCTACAAGCTCATAGCGCGCCACTGAGTGGCGCGCTACGAGCTTGTAGGTCTGCTATTTTTGAAAAATCGTAAAAATGCGGCACAGATCTTTGAATATATATTCTTTCAGAAGACTTATTTTTTTTATTTCGACGTCAGGCCTAAATGGATTAAGGTATGTACAATCACAAAAAAACATGCAGTAATCCTATAGTCTCTAAACTACGTCCCCCTGGCCAGCCGGGGCGCCTGATGGAGGGGAAAGGAACTGGTCAGAATAACGTGTTCCTTCCAGGTGCTACGTCCAACCAGGGAAACTCCCCCCTGTCAGGTGAAGAGAAGCAGCCTGCTCCATAGAGTATATAAAAGGATAGAGACTGAACTGGCGCGAAGCTCCGCCCCCCCCCCAGCTATTCATGTCAGTGGAAGTTGCTCAGTGGCGTTTTGAAGCACCCGGAAGACTGCCGGAAGTACCGTCTCAGAACGTCTACTTCCGCATTTGACCACCAAATTTTGGTGGTCAAATGCGGAAGTGCAACCGAGCGCTCAATGTTAAAGCCCAGCTGCACGGGGTTTCCCGGTCATGAATCCACGGGTCCGCCTGTAGTCCCTCCTCCTACCACTAGGGCCAAGAGCTTCAACGTTGAATAGCCTCACTGGCCCCTTGGCCTGCTCACTCCTCATGCATTGAAGGAAGCATGAGCTCAGTTCAGGGCTCTGGCACCGAAAAATGGGTTATACAAAATCGTGGGATAAAAAAATGTATATAAAAAAGAAACTATAACTAAAGATTTCATATAATTGTAGTGGAGCTGAAGAAAGTAAAATGACCCCAAACTTGTACTTAGATACAGTAGTAACTTTACTCCACTGCTAAGAAAAAAACATGCATTTTAACCCATTTTGACCTGAGATCAGATTAATTTGAAAATGACAGTTTTCTGAAAAAGCTATGTTTCTATGTCAGTCGTTCTTCGATTTTTCAAAAATAGCAGACCTACAAGCTTGTAGCGCGCCACTCGGTGGCGCGCTATGAGCTTGTAGATCTGCTATTTTTCAATAGCTAAAGCATAACATAATGCTAACACCAAAAGGGGTTCCCGCCCAAAATGGGTTAATACAGCTATAGAGCTAATAAGAAATTACTAGCAAACAACAAATTACAACTGGCCAACTAAGCTCGTGAGAGAGAAAGATAAAGACAGATGGACAGAAACATCACACCGCACGCACCATCCAATAGACACACATTAGGATTAGAGAAGAGCTCATCCCTCCTTTTCCTGTCTTTCATTAACTCACCTCCGAGGTGTCTTTAGAGGCTGTCGGAATTAAGCCGATTTCAGCGTTTGTGGGGGAGGGGGGAGGGGCTCACCCGCTGTTCATTACCAGTCACACACACACACACACAAACACACACACACGCACACACACGCACACGCACACGCACACACACACGTAGAATGTCTTGCTTGACGAAACATGGTCGCTTGTCAATCACAGGTCCTGTTAAGTGGGTTTAAGGGGTGTACGGTGTTGGGGCTGCAATTGGGGGGGGGGGGGGGGGGGGGAACCATTTACACATTATCACGCATTTAAGGAGCTGCTTTTTGATGCCACTCAAAGTGATGCCATTTCAATTAGTAGTGAAAGGCAGACAAGAGCATGTCAGCCTAATCTGACGGCCTGTGGACTATCTGTGAGCCTTAAGCCCCGGTTTACGTTTTGCCGCACGACGTTGGCGGGCGCCAAAAACATCAAAATATTATTTTTTTACAGAGCATAAATGAAGACTTTAAACAGATATAGAGAGCAGATGGATTCATATGGAGGAGTGATACAGATAAACCCATAGATAGCTCCTGGCAATCTGAGTGAGAGGGGGAGAGAGAGAGAGAGAGAGAGAGAGAGAGAGAGAGCTGTGAAATGCAGATAGTCATGGAGATGAACTAATGACTGCGATAACACAGAGCAGACGCAATCACGTTACACTCATGCACGCGCACGCACGCACGCACACACATTATGACAAGACATATGTGCCGCAGACAGGCACGTGTTAATGCATGTGCACACCCACACATGCATTGCATGCACATGCATCTTCTGACATAGTGAAAAAATCTCACACACACACACACACACACACACACACACACACACACACACACACACACACACACACACACACACACACACACACACACACACACACACACACACACACACACACACACACACACACACACACACACAGCTTACAACCGTACTGCAGTGTCATGACATCACATTCTTTCTCGCCCCGCCCATGTCAGGGAGACACAGGAGAGAGGAGAGAGGAGGGAAGGAGGGAGAGGGCAGAAATGGAGTGAGGGTGGGGGGGGAAGAGAGAGAGAGAGAGCGAGAGAGAGCGCGGGGAGCTATCTAATGTTCTCGTCTATTCATTATGGTTAGAGCGGTAGGCAGTAATGAAATCTCTCATTCCCCGTGTGCCGGGCGTACTTACAGACACTTAGACTAGCCCTGGAGGAGAGGGGGGGGGGGGGGGGGGGATGAGTAAGAATGGGAAAGACAAAGAAGACGGTAGAGATAAAGACTTTAGAGAGAGAGGATGACGGAAGAGCAGCGAGATGGACGACTGAGTAGAATATATATGGGCACAGAGACAGACAGCCAGACAGTTTGGCAACAAAAAAAAATACTCTGTAAATACACTAAGTGCATTTACAGAAAACTACTCTTAGTATTGGTGATCTCTTGTATAGTATGTCTTTATATCTACTGATGAATTGAATATACATGCAGGACCACAGTGGAAACAAGCTCTCAGGATTATTGAAAACTGTGTTAATAACGTATTCAGACAGACAGACAGACAGACAGACAGACAGACAGCTGTCCTAAGCAGCTGTACATGATGTCCCAGCAGGTATAGTGACTGGGCAGCGCCCATGCAGCCTAATAGACTAATAGATGGAGACGTGGTTTCCAGTCTGACGCCAACGCAGCAGGAACTGACCTGAAATGCGCCATTAGGACGACACGTGGCCTGCGAGGACGAGAACCAGATCCAAATCGAGGCTGATGGACTGTGAGAGAGAGAGAGAGAGAGAGAGAGAGAGCAGGATGGGCGTGCATGCACAGCCGACCAAATTTAGGCGGCTCCACCTGAAAAAGTCTGCCGTGGTCGAGCCTACTGGACTCTCCAACACAGACCACTGCGCGTTCCATTATGGTGTCAGTTTAGCTAGACACCTCACGCTCACTCGACTATTATTATTAGCCACTCACAACGGAACAATATCTGAGAAACAAGAACAAAATAATTGTAATCTTAACCCATTTTGGGCGGGAACCCCTTTTGGTGTTGCATTATGTTATGATTTAGCTATTGAAAAATAGCAGATCTACAAGCTCATAGCGCGCCACCGAGTGGCGTGCTATGAGCTTGTAGGTCTGCTATTTTTGAAAAAATCGAAGAACCACTGACATAGAAACATAGCTTTTTCAGAAAACTGTCAGGATGTAGAAAACAGCCTTGAACTTGATTCCCCTACAGGTGTTTCATCATGTGCCGTCACAGCTTGTTGTGAGCTTGTCAATCGGCTATTTTCAACTTTCCCCCCAATAACAGAAAACATAAAATACACAATGCAATCATCATGGGGTTTAAGTGGTTAAAAGGGAAAATAAGCAAACGTCCCAACCTGACAGAGCAAAAAGGTGTGGTTGTTACACCGTATAGTGAAATCAGCATAGCGTAGCATTTGAATATAATGGAAAAAACCCCAGTGTGCGACGTGCATGCTGCACACATGCACATACCCATCCTTGGCTTTCAGATAAGACACCTCTGAGATAGGCCTCTTCTCTGTGCAGCTGCACCACACACCCCATACAAGATTTATCTCTCGCTGTTCTCAATTCAGCCGCCTCTCAATGCGCATGAGATTCACCTTTACAGCTCTAGTCTGAACACAGCGCCTGCACTGCACCTTGCTACAGAGTCCCACTGTATACGGGTGTCGGGTGCCACACTCCTCCAGCAGCCGCAGCACACACCGAGCCTTGGAGAGTCAGCCTCTTTCAGCACCACGGACAGCTCCAACCAGCTCCCATCATTCTGACACGTTATGCGCTGTCTGTGCATGCCTGCATGTGTGCGTGTGTGCATGCACACACATATATTGATGCCTGTGTGCATCCGTGTGTGCGTGCGTGTAGTCTTGTAACAGGCATATAGCCCAATTAAGGCCCTGATCAGATTGGAGAAATCTATTTGTGGAAAAAAGTGTTGTGGGACTACGTGAGCTGACTGCAAAGGGCCGGGCGTTAGAGCAATGCAAAACACAAGAGAGAGAGAGAGAGAGAGAGAGAGAGAGAGGTGGTGGTTTAGTGGTGAGTAACAGAGAGAGTGTGTAGGGAGAGAGAGAGAGAGAGAGAGAGGTGGTGGTATAGTGGTGAGTAACAGAGAGAGTGTGTAGGGAGAGAGAGAGAGAGAGGTGGTGGTATAGTGGTGAGTAACAGAGAGAGAGAGAGGTGGTGGTATAGTGGTGAGTAACAGAGAGAGTGTAGGGAGAGAGAGAGAGAGAGAGAGAGAGAGAGAGGTGGTGGTATAGTGGTGAGTAACAGAGAGAGAGAGAGGTGGTGGTATAGTGGTGAGTAACAGAGAGAGAGAGGTGGTGGTATAGTGGTGAGTAACAGAGAGAGAGAGGTGGTGGTATAGTGGTGAGTAACAGAGAGAGAGAGAGGTGGTGGTATAGTGGTGAGTAACAGAGAGAGAGAGAGGTGGTGGTATAGTGGTGAGTAACAGAGAGAGAGAGAGGTGGTGGTATAGTGGTGAGTAACAGAGAGAGAGAGGTGGTGGTATAGTGGTGAGTAACAGAGAGAGGTGGTGGTATAGTGGTGAGTAACAGAGAGAGAGAGAGAGGTGGTGGTATAGTGGTGAGTAACAGAGAGAGTGTAGGGAGAGTTCAAGTAGAACAAAGACAGAAGGAAAGGTGGCACTAAAGAGATGACTATAGAAAAAAAGGACAAAGGAGTGGGAGACAGGCAACCGATGGCTGAGGGGAAGAGGTGAGCAATTAGCTGGAGGCGTAACTGAGGCGTGAAAACCTGAGCATCTGAGGCGTGCATGTGCATGTGTATGTGTATGTGTATGTGTATGTGTATGTGCTTGCGTGCGTGCGTGGATCTCTGTCAAACTGCCAGCAGTGTTGTGACCGTACCACTCCAGTGCCTTATTAAGGAGCAGCTCCAAACAGGTGCGGGAAAATTAATCTTTGAAAATACACACACACACACACACACACACACACACACACACACACACACACACACACACACACACACACACACACACACACGCTCTCCAAACAGCTCCAAACAGGTGCGGGAAAATTAATCTGTGAAAATACACAAGTAAACACACACACACACACACACACAATTTATGTTTATAAACACAAACAGTGTGCAGAAAACTCACTCCCAGTGGTCACACAGCATTGATCTTTAGGGTCAATGCTGCCAATTAGTGTGTGTGTGTGTGTGTGTGTGTGTGTGTGTGTGTGTGTGTGTGTGTGTGTGTGTGTGTGTGTGTGTGTGTGTGTGTGTGTGTGTGTGTGTGCGCGCGCGTCAGTTTCAGTAGGTCAGTTTATTCACTCTTGGTATTGACTCCAGTTCTGATATCATCTGACAAGATCAATCTGTTAATATCCACCTCTCCACCGCCTTCCTGCTCCCAAATATAAATGTGTGCACTCAATAACTGCAAGTCACGCCTGTGTGTGCGCGCATGTGAGAGAGAGAGAGAGAGAGAGAGAGAGAGAGAGAGAGAGAGAGAGAGAGAGAGAGAGAGGGAGGGAGAGAGAGAGAGAGGGTTAGTACAACATAAATCTTTAACTACCTCAAACTCTGTCTAGACTATCGCGTGATTTGCATATAGTTAAGTTCACATTTGATTGGCTATTGACTACACTTACACTAGACTGCAGCCTGATTCGCTTTGCGCCGCGTTTTGTGCTTGTAGATCTGATGCCTTTGATACTTTTGTGCGACGCTGTATAGTATATGATTACGTATATGAACAGTTAAAATACAGAGATGAGAGGTTTCTGACCGACAGCAACGATGTGGGACTGTAATGGGGAAGTGACTGCACACACCACTCCTCCTATAGCCTCCAGTTGGAGTTCATATACCCGGAGACAGGAGGCAAACATGTCAATGCAGAGCTTAACCGTTTAACAAGTGTAATAAGACAGGGGCTATCAGGGAAAACACACAGAGTGACGCTATAGCCGGCCATCGTGGCTTAGGGAACTATCACAGAGAGCTCAGCTCACCGACCTCACTGGAGTGTTTAATAAGCTAAATTAAACTTCGGTCTCACAGCGGTCTCAAACACACTGATAAATGCGTTCACAGCACACAGACATAGATGTGTCATAGTACATGCACGTGTACATGTGCACGCACTCTAATCCCTCTCGCCTGTTATTAAGTCGTGGGCGACTGTGGCTCAAGAGGTAGAGCAGGTCGTCCAATGATCCATGGGTCGGCGGTTCGAATCCCGGCTCCTCCTGTCCTCTCTTGCCCAAGTGTCCTTGGGCAAGAGACTGAACCCCAAATTGCTCCCGATGTGCTGGTTGGTACCTTGCATGGCTTTCGCGCCGCAATCGGTGTATGAATGTGTGTGTGAATGTAAAGCGCCTTGGATAAAGGCGCTATATAAATGCACCATCTACCATGTATTAAACAGAGGCCTCTGAGTACATGGGTAAACGTCACTCTTCTTCTCCCTGCCATCTCCTCTGCACCCCCCAGCCCCCCCCCCCCCTCCCACACACACACACACACACATCTTTCCATACCTCCATATCCCCATGCCAGCCATTTCCCCCCCAGAATCAGCTTTATTGTCACATCACAGGTAAAGTGGGTGAAATTAGATTTTGTGCATCGTTCCCATCGTATTGTTATTTTCCATAGAAGTAAGAGAGGTTCTGAAGGGGGGAGGGAGTCGGGACGACTCCCGTGTCTTTCGACTCCCGTGATTGTACCCCCCCGTCCCCACTCCGCCCCCGTCCCCACCCCACCCACGTTCTCCTCTCCCCGCCAAGCCCCTCCATCACCCACATCTGTCTTTCTCTGTCTCCTCCATTCGTTTAGCATGCAGTCAGTCAGTCAGTCAGTCAGTCAGTCAGTCAGTCAGTCAGTCAGTCCCAATATGAATATTGAATTGCAGAGTAGCTGCTCAAATGTCATCAGCATCAACTTTTAATCTCCATCATACCAAATAGGATGGGAGTGCGTGCAGTGACTGAGAGGGGGGGGGGGGGGGGTGCGGGGGGGGGGGGGGGGGGGGGGGAGTTCAGGGGTGGGGGGTCGGGCTGTGACTGAGAGGGGGGTGGGGGGGGGAGTTCAGGGGTGGGGGGGGAGTTCAGGGGTGGGGGGGTCGGGCTGTGACTGAGAGGGGGGGGGGGGAGTTCAGGGGTGGGGGGTCGGGCTGTGACAGTGAAGCGAGAGGGGGAGGGAATAAGGGGTTAGGAGGGGGGAGGTTCTGAGATAAAGCTGACAGCACACTTCATTCAGTGGTGGTGGTGGGGGGGGGGGGGGTTGGAGGTGGAGGAGGACTGAATTAGATTACATTTTCTCCATGTCATTTCATTTTCTCCTCTCTGTTTCTCTCTCTCTCACCATCTCTCTCTCTCACAGTCTCTCTCTCTCTCCATGCCGTTGCAGATAGCCCATTAAGACATATGGTCGATTCTACAAATGCCTTCTAAATTAGTTATCACACCAAATTGATATGCAGTGTTTGGCCACGGAGAGCAGTTTTTGCGCCAGGAAAACAAAAAATCTTCATAATAAGAAAGAAATCCTAATTACGTTGCGTTTATACAACATAATGACCGATAACGGCAAATATTGGCCGATACATCGGTGCACCCCTATTAAAAACGGTGTCTCGCCTGGAGCATTGCCCGATCCCAAGTGACATTTATTTTTGGCAGAGGGTGGCCTCGGGCCCTGTTGTGCTATAGCGGGGTATAGTGTTAGCATTAGCACAGCTGGGGAAGTATAATTGTACAGTGAAAGCTTAGCCAGTTAGCCGCAGCGTTCCTGTCTGCTGGGGAGCAGAGGGGGAGAGAGACACTTCTAACCAATTTAGACCTGACTTAGAAATTTAAAAAAAATCTTTTAAATCCTGACAATTTTCTGAAATACCTATGTTTCTATAGCCTATCAGTGGTGCTCAATATTTCATGTCAAGGACCTCAACAATTATATGTAATTGGCCACCGACCCCCATCTGAAAATATGTTGTTCCAGGGACACCGGAAGCTAAGTTTTTATTTGAGTTAAACGTTCGCTGTGAAAGAATATATATTCAAAGATTTGCGCCACATTTTCACGATTTAAAAAAAATAGCAGATCTACAAGTTCATAGCGCGGCACTCGGTGCCGCGCTATGAGCTTGTAGATCTGCTATTTTTCAATAGCTAAAGTATAACATAATGCTTAAAACACCGAAAGGGGTTACCGCCCAAAATGGGCTAAAGATGAGTGTCTCCTCAAAGAGCCATTGTCTGGTATTATAGCTCCGGGTGACAGGGCTATTGAAATGCAGGGTCGCTGCATGCATTTGAATGCATGCAGAGGTGTGTGTGAGTGTGCCAGCGCGTGTGTGTACGTGTGCACACGTGTGTCAGTGATGAATTGGTATAATCCACTGCCTAACATGAACATTCTCTCTCTCTCTCTCTCTGTCTCTCATTACGCAAGGATCATCCTCAGTTTCCACGTTGCTGTCGGGCAGAAACCTCTTATCTCCATTTATATATATATATATTTATATATATTTTTTTTTGTAAATTAATGTCGGGGCGACTGTGGCTCAGGAGGTAGAGCAGGTCGTCCAATGATCCATGGGTCGGCGGTTCGAATCCCGGCTCCTCCTGGCTACATGTCGAAGTGTCCTTGGGCAAGACACTGAACCCCAAATTGCTCCCGATGTGCTGGTTGGTACCTTGCATGGCTTCCGCCGCAATCGGTGTATGAATGTGTGTGTGAATGCGTGAATGTAATGCACAATCTATGTAAAGCGCCTTGGATAAAGGCGCTATATAAATGCACCATTTACCATTTAATGTCCTACTTGATCACAGTACAGCGTCACACGAAATAATCCCGATTTAAAAGTAACAGTTTTGGACATACTGTATGAGGTTTCCACCTGACAGAGACCATTCACAAAAAGCACTGAACTAGAATATTTTTTTTCACTTTTGAAAGCGTGTAAAACAGCTCATTCTGCATAATGAGTACTTTTGGTACTTTGATGCAGATACTTTTGTACTTTTACTCAAGTACATTTTGAATGCATCTACTTTTTTACAGCTTTTGATGGAACAGTCCAAAGCGGTTTTCCCCAAATGAGTCCTGACCATGCTGCCCCCAGGGGTCCATGGTTCTGCCTGTGGGCTTTTAGAAGGCCTTCATGGGACATTATCAGTCAGGGCGATGTTCCATACTC
>NC_136812.1:14313810-14507814 GCF_951216825.1 Electrona antarctica
CACACACACCCACACCCACCCACCCACCCACCCACACCCACCCACCCACCCACCCACCCACCCACCCACCCACCCACACACACACACACACACACACACACACACACACACACACACACACACACACACACACACACACACACACACACACACACACACACACACACACACACACACACACACACCCCCACCCACCCACACACACACACACACACACACACACCCACACACACACACACACACACACACACACACACACACACACACACACACACACACACACACACACACACACACACACACACACACACACACTCTCTCTCTCTCTCTCTCTCTCTCTATCTATCTCAACTGGTTCACTGCAAAGTGCAGCCGTATCCTCCCCTATAAAACAGATGTCTTAAATCCTCTGTCAGTTTGTTTGGCAGAATTATGTCATCACATCTTAGAGTGTGAAATTGTCTGAGACAATATTGATGACCTTGTTGTGTTTATTTGCAGCTCATTCTTATGCTACACACACCATGTATCTGGAATTCTGGATCCATGTACAGTTAACCCCTTAACCAATTCTAGACGTTTTAAGCATTTTGTTATACTTTAGCTTTTGAAAAATAGCTACGAGCTTGTAGATCTGCTATTTTTGAAAAATCATGAAAGTGTGGCGCAAATCTTTGAATATTTATTCTTTCAGAGCAAACGTTTTTAACTCAAATCTTTGCTTCTGGGGGGTCCCCAGAACAACATATTTTCAGATTGGGGTCCGCAGCCAAATACAGATAATTCTGGGGGTCTTTGTCATCAAAAATGTTGAGCACCACTGACATAGAAACACAGGTTTTTCAGAAAACTGTTAGAATGTAGAAGACATTTTATAGAATCGAGCTCAGGTCGAAATGGGTTAAAAACCTCAATACTTATTGTAAACGTGGCATTTGGCTCTGTACTTGGTCTTCTCTTTTTATACTCCACTACATCTCAGAGGAAATTATTATACTTTTACTCCACTTCAGTTACTAGATTTGGATTGATATTACAAGACATACAGTAGCCCCATATGTGCCCTCTCCCTACGCTCATTCTGTAGCTCCGAGATGAGGTCACACACAGGGCCCCTCCCACCCCGTTCAGAAACGGCGCATGTTTCCACAATTCCAAGATTCTTACCTTTTCTAAACAATTAATCAAAAACGTGAAGTGGTGTGAAGGGTTTACACTAATTCAACGGCAAAGAAAATCCAACTTTAAACGGTTACGAGCGTTACAGCGGTTGGTTTAGTCAGCCGCTTCCATTTTTATCAAGGGGTTCGTGCGTGTGCGCGTGCATTTCGAGTGAACTGAAGTCAGTTGGAAATTTTCGACCAGGTGAGGCGCCGGGGAGGCGCTAAAGCTTTTCAACTTCCTTGAAAAACATGCTAAACAACCGCTAGACGCTCGTGTAACCGTTTAAAGTTGGATTTTCTTTGCCGTTGTTGACGTTGAATTAGTGTAAACCCTTCACACCACTTCACGTTTTTGTTAATTGTTTAGAAAAGGTAAGAATCGTGGAATTGTGGAAACATGCGCCGTTTCTGAACGGGGTGGGAGGGGCCCTGTGTGTGACCTCATCTCGGAGCTACAGAATGAGCGTAGGGAGAGGGCACATATGGGGCTAGACATACAGTAACTATATACTTCAGCCCTGTATGTACATGTTGGCCATTTGGAAAGCTACATTCTCACTTTTGAAACTGCAGCAATGAGTCACATTGTGAGCTTGTAAATCTGCTATTTTCAAACCCATTTTATACACATTAATTTTAAATGAGTACTTTCTACTTTTGTACTTTTGCTCAAAGTAAATTTTAAATTCCGGACTTTTACATTTAATAGAGTATTTCTACATTGCAGTATTCACACTTTTACTTAATAAGTAAAACATGTGAATACATTTTCCACCACTGGGGTTAATGTGGTTAAATTATACTACAGATTTAACAGTTTTTTTGCAGGTGAAAAAGTTAAAGTTAAATTATAGTTTTTCTACACTCGATCAAGTGCGTAGGATTTTACACAGATGAAAATGACGACAAAGCGGTATAGAACTAAATATTACATGAACAGCAGATCATAGGGAAAAGGTTGGTGTGGTGAATTACATCCAAGGAAGATATAGTATTGATGTGTGATATAGGTGAAATAGATCTTTAATATGAAGTGGGGCTTCATAGACTAATGTTTAGTCATAGCTCTCAATGGTCAGGAGCTGTAATATCCTTATCCATCATCAGAGTGTACCAACACACTGCTATGGATGCCTCATTCAAAACCCATCAGTCAGAAAAACCAAGCTTTGCTGTTTCGCTGGTTAATATATCTAAATGCACTATACATCCACATTTACTGTACTGTCAAACAAATAACCACACACTTGCGCGCGTGTGTGCACACACACACACACACACACACACACACACACACACACACACACACACACACACACACACACACACACACACACACACACACACACACACACACAGGGCTCCACACTCATTTTTTCACAGGTAGCACTGGTGCCACCTACCTTTTCATTTGGTAGCACCACCAGAAATTAGGTAGCACCATCTTTTTCTTTGTATAGCGTGGTATTAATACATGACCTTTAAGACCTTATCATGCTGATAGTTAATTGTTAATTTCCATACCATAGTTTTGCCTTGATGTAAAGACTGACAATGACACAAACTTGATATTTGCAAACTTGATATTTGCAAAATATTTTAATCTGAACTGTAGGTTTCTCTGCAAGAGCAGCAGTTTGACAACATAGGTCATCTTCTTATAAAAAAATAAAAGCAAAACATAACAACAGTAGGCCTATGTAGGAGCCAAAGAGTGCTTAGGTATAGAAACTTTCACTTGGTTGGTGATGGGTGTGGGCACCGCATTGACGCTCCATTATTGGTGGGAGCGTCTCTGTGGGTGGCCACCTGGAGTTGACAAATATGGGTATCTGTACCAGCTCACTCTAAGGCTGTTGGAACTTGGAGGCAGGGTGAGCTGGGAGGATACGTATATTTTGTTGACCGCACTCGCACTTTAGTATATTGATTCATTCACGTTTGTTTTGCTCACTGTTTAATAGTTTTGGATTCTTTGCACATATTTATTACATATATATTTATTAATTGTATTGTGATATTTGGTGCACTGAAATACTATAAACATTTTAAACTTATGAGCTCGTTTCTATGAATCATTTTATCATTGTGTTTGATGGCGCGTCATACAGATTGGTTTATCTCCCATGTTTAGCCTGCCGGTTGAATAATTTGAATGGAAATTATCAGCCACAACATTGTCAACAAACTGTATCATTCTGGAGTGTTGGTGTCGGGAAGTTGGCGTTTAGCCTATACCTGGTTTCCCACGGCGCTTAAAGCTTAAACAACGGAACGTGCATGGATGCGCACCACGGCAGTATATGTTGTACTCCTTTTTATCGTTTGTCTAATTCATTCGTTATCGAGTCCATTTGGCACGTTACACGCACGCATAGCGGCATAGCCCAAACAGCTGTTGCACACACGCGCACACACACAAACACACACACACACACATTCTATTGTTCCCCTATAGGTGAAGCGGCATTAGCCTATAGCTCCGGCTGTATGGCTATTGTTTTTTGTTTTTCTTGTGCATGAACGGGTCGGCCCGCTTTCTAATACCCGTGGATCGGGTGGCCCGGGAGTGCCGTCTCTTAATCGAGATATATGGGCACATAAATACCCATCGTTACATGCTGAAGACATAGGGTCTGCATTGATAGTTTAGATTAAGTAGGAAGTTTAGAGGGGAACAATAGCTGACTACATTTACATTCACACACATGCATACTATTTAGGGCTGTCACTGTGCAACGTGTATATGCTGACTTTTGAGTTGGACGAAGGATTTTGTATATTTTTGATTCATTTAACGCAAATTTGAAATGGAATCAAATCCATCAAGGCCAGGTTCTAATGCCAGTACAAATGAACCGAAAAGGCAATCAAAGCTCACTGCCAAGGCATTAGTAAACAAAATGGAACAACTTCAAAAGGAACGACAGGCTAAGGTTAACAAAATTGAAGGTCTTGTAAAAGCAATTACTGACCTTATGCAAAACGCTGACAATGCAAAAACTGTTCAATTTAATCTTCACACTGTATCTGCACTGTACGATGAAGCGAGCTATTTGCATGATTCTGTCATCCCATTACTTCCTCCGGAAGAACAAGAGAGACAAAATACTTGGTTTTTGAACGTACACAAACGTAAAGTTATTTTCATTGAAAATGCAAATAAATGGCTCTCAGAAATAAATGGCCCACTTCAAAGTGCAGCTCAGTTACAGGAAGTTACTCAGTCACACACACCTCATGTTGACACATTGAATAATAAAGTAAATAACGATGATGTTACTTATGTTTCAGAAGGCCATGAGGATGAGGTGGGAGCCTCAGTCATTGATGACATTAACCCTGATGATAGCATTTCAAATGTTGCAGTTGAATCATCAAGGGAAAGGAGCACTGCAGGTAGTAAGTGTAGGTCCATTAGTACCACCGCCTCATCTACTGCATCTGCACGCATAATGGCAGAAGCAGACTTGGCAGCTCTTCTCGCTCGCCAGAAGATGCTCAAGGACAAACAGGCTCTGGAAGAGCAAGAGGCGCAGCTCAAAAGGAAGAAAGAGCAGCTAGAGTTGGAGACGGAGATAGCAGCATCTGCAGCTAAAATAAGTGTCTTGAGGGTTTCTGGCAGCTCTCGAGTGTCTGGTGCTGCAGCCAGTAGGGCAGATAGGACGAACTCCTACGTTGAGAAAAGGAAAGAAAGGTTTCCGATGTTTGATGCTGATGCTGAGACCTTTGTGCCTGTGTCAGGGAGGCATCCATCTCAGCATGCTTCAGCACGTGAACCACAGTCACGTTCACATTTTCTTGACGCTAGGCCTAAGCAGCCAGTATCGCGTCCACCTTTATTGGATTCTCGACCTAGGGTGAAGAACATGGGGCTACAGTCTCAAGCTGCAGTAGACCAGCCTCAGCCAAAGCCAGAGATGGTTAGGGTGCAACAAAGTGGAGGGCATAACCCTCAAGTACATCCCCAGCCGCAGCTGCAGTCACAACATTCTGCACCTTTAGCGCAAGGCAGCGCCAGTCATGGTCAGCTGATCTCTGTTTTGGAAAAACAAAACCAGATAACCTCTTTGCTGGCTGAACAGCAGTCGTTGTTCTTTCTCCCACGCCGTGACATTGCAGCCTTTGACGGTGATCCTTTGGAATACCAAACGTTTATGAGAGCCTTTGAGCACTGCATTGAGGAGAAGACTCGCAGCGCCAAGGACTGCTTGTACTTTCTCGAACAGTATACCAAAGGGAAGCCCAGAGACATGGTTCGGAGCTGTCATCATATGTCTTCCGAAAATGGCTATGCCAAGGCCAAATCCTTATTGCAAGAACACTTTGGCAACTCATTGAAGATCACCTCGGCATACATGGACAAGGTCTTCTTGTGGCCAGCGCTAAAGTCTGAGGACGTGAACGCGCTTCAATCTTACAGCTTCTTGCTGCGGTCCTGCTTCAATGCTCTGGGGGAGTTTGCATCCACATACGAGCTAGATGTTCCTGCTAACATGCAGACTGTTATCAAGAAGTTGCCCTACAAGCTCAGGGATAAGTGGAGAGATGTCGCTTGCAGTTTGCAGGAGACGAACCACCGCAGAGCCACCTTTTGTGACATCGTTGAATTCATCGAATGGCAGGTGAAAATTGCAAGCGACCCCCTGTTTGGAGACTTACAGGATTCTTCCCCGGCAGTATCGAGAACTACTAAACCCCAGTCCTTTTCTAAGCCCAGGGGAAGTAGCTTTGCGACCACTGTCGCTGCAGTCGAAGGGGACAAGGACACTGGATGGAAGAGAGAGAGGAGCTCACCTGAAGTTTGCTTGCTTTGTGGAGCAGGTCATAAATTGGACATGTGTTCCTTATTGGAAAGGAAGACACACAGCGATAAGATGTTCTTCTTGAAAGAAAAAGGGGTGTGTTTTGGCTGCATGTGCACTGGGCACCGAAGCAAACAATGTCGCAAACGCCTGGTGTGCAAGGTGTGCGGTATGAAACATCCCAGCATGCTGCACATCTATTCCAAAGACTGGGAAGATTCTATGCAAGCCAAAGGCGAAAAGAGAACAGCAGATGAAAGTGCTTTGATCTCAGTCCAGTCCAGCGGTCTTACTGGGGCCGGAGATAGTGAGTGCACACTTGCTATACTTCCGGTTCGAGTGAAGTCTAAGAAGGGTCATAAAACAGTGGTCACTTATGCCTTTCTTGATCCTGGAAGCTCGGCTACTTTTTGTACAGAAGGGCTCATGAAACGGCTGAACCTCTCGGGACGAAAGTCAGATATTCTCCTACGGACAATGGGTCAGGAGAAGGTGGTAGGCAGTCACATTGTGATGGACTTGGAGGTAGCTGGGCTGGACACAGACTGTTTCTGTGAGCTACCTGAAATATTCACGCAGAAATGCATGCCTGTCCACCAAGGCAACATCCCTAGGCAGGAAGATCTGCGGAACTGGCCGCACCTTGAGCACATAAACATCACGGCAATCGACTCAGGGGTGGATCTTCTTATTGGCACCAATGTCCCCAAGGCTCTAGAGCCATGGGAGGTGGTCAGAAGTGAGTCTGGCGGTCCTTATGCCATTCGAACCATGTTGGGTTGGACCGTGAATGGTCCACTTAGGGGTGACTGCACTACTGACACCACTTACACGAGCCATGACGTAACTGTCAATCGGATTGCAGTCGCAAGACTAGACCAGCTGTGGGAGCAGCAGATGAAGGCAGACTTCCCTGAATGTGTTCAGGATGAACAGCTTGGAATGTCTAGGGAAGACTTGAACTTCATGGAGTCTGTCAATGGCTCTGTACAGTTAGTTGATGGTCATTACCACATTGGCCTACCCTTGAGACAAGATAATGTCAGAATGCCGAACAACAGGAAGGTTGCTGAGCAGCGTACCCTGGCTCTCAAAAGGAGATTCGACAAGGACTGTTCGTTCCATACGGACTACACCAACTTTATGAACGAGATCATCGCCAGTGGTTATGCTGAGCAGGTGCCAACTAAGGATCTGGGTCGTTCTGATGGCAAGGTGTGGTACATACCGCACCATGGTGTATACCACCCACAAAAGAAAAAGCTGAGGGTTGTGTTTGACTGCGCAGCTACGTTCCAGGGAACGTCTTTGAATGCGCAACTTCTTCAAGGGCCGGATCTGACAAGCTCACTGGTTGGTGTCATGAGCAGGTTCCGAAAAGAGCCAGTTGTTCTTATGGCTGATATCGCAGCCATGTTCCATCAGGTCAAAGTACCTAGGTCAGACTCTGACCTATTGAGGTTCCTTTGGTGGCCAAATGGTGACCACAGCCAGGAGTTGGTGGAGCATAGGATGTTGGCACATCTGTTTGGAGCAACATCTTCTCCAAGTTGTGCAAACTTTGCATTAAGGAAATGTGCAGAGGATAACCGGGACCAGTTCGGTTCAGAGGTTGCGGACACAGTTCTGCATAATTTCTATGTGGACGACTGTCTTGTGTCTATTGGCACTGAAGAGGAGGCAGTGTCACTATATCACCAACTTCGTGCTCTGTGTGCTAAAGGAGGCTTCCAGCTAACAAAGTGGATTAGCAACAGACGCACTGTGCTTGCTGCCATACCTCCACAGGAAAGAGCAGCGGACGTCAAGGATCTTGACTTGGACAACGACACTTTGCCTGTGGAAAGGGCTCTGGGCGTACAGTGGTGTGTCCAGTCGGATGCCTTCAAGTTCAAGATCACACTCAAGGACAAACCTCTGACAAGGAGAGGGATCTTATCCACCGTCAGCTCCATATACGATCCATTGGGATTTCTTGCACCTGTGGTGCTGAGCGCCAAGAAGCTACTTCAAAGCCTGTGCAGGGATCAGCTGGGCTGGGATGAGGCTTTGCCAGTAAGCGCTGCCCAGGAGTGGACAGTCTGGCTGGAGGAGCTTCATCTCATCGAAGAGTTTCGAATGTGCAGGTGCTTGAAACCTCCCAAGTTTGGAGAAGTCACTTCCGCTCAACTGCATCACTTTGCGGATGCCAGCGAGGATGGATATGGCACGGTCACATACCTGTTGCTGAACAACATCCACAAGCAAACCAACTGTGCATTTGTAATGGGTAAGGCACGAGTGGCCCCATTGAAATCCATCACAATCCCTCGCATGGAGTTAACAGCGGCAGTGGTGGCAAGCAGGATGGATAAGCTCTGGAAAAGGGAGTTGCGAATGCCACTATTGGAGTCAGTGTTCTGGACGGATAGTACCTCCGTACTGAAATACATCCGGAATGAAACATCAAGGTTCAAGACATTTGTGGCAAATCGTGTCTCTGAGATACTTACAATGTCCAGTCCTTCTCAGTGGAGATACGTCGACACGTCGACCAATCCAGCAGACCTGGCTTCCCGAGGGACCAGAGTGGAATCCTTCTTGAGGTCTGATGTTTGGGTGTCGGGACCCAAGTTCCTAGTAGAGCCTGAAATGGAGTGGCCGGCACAGCCTGATCTTGCTGGAAATATCTCTCTAGAGGATCCTGAAGTTAAGACGGTGGTCTCTGTGAATGCGATCCAAGCTGATGAGCAGGCAGACTTGGTCACGCAGTTCGTTAGCCACTTCTCGTCTTGGTTCCGCCTGAGAAAGATGGTTGGTTGGTTTCTCAGGTTTAGGAGACTGTTGTTGGATTTGGCTCAGAAGAGGAGGCTTCTTGTCCAGTCTGGTCTGGAGGATGAGAAGGTGCATGAGGAGATGCAGACCATCAGAGCTCAAGCTGCCAAGGGTCCTCTTTCAGTTGAAGAGCTTGACAAGGCAGAAACTGCAGTTGTCTGCTTTTGTCAAGGGAAAAGGTTCTCAGAGGAGATAAGTAGCTTGCAGAAAGGGGAAGGTGTGAAGAAGACCAGTCATCTCTACAGGCTTAACCCCATTCTTGGAGGTGGCATTCTGAGAGTAGGGGGTAGGCTTGGTAGAGCAGCTATGCCAGAGGAGGCAAGACACCCTGCTATCTTGACCAAGGACCTTCACGTTTCCGACCTTCTACTACGTCACATTCATCAAGTGACAGGGCATGGTGGACGTAACCACATGCTGTCGAATCTGCGGCAGAGATACTGGATCCCTGGAGCCAGCGTTGCCATAAGGAAGACTCTGTCCAAGTGTGTCGTCTGTCGTAGACTGCATGCAGTACCAGGACATCAACGTATGGCAGATCTCCCTCTTGACAGGGTTTCACCTGACGAGCCTCCATTCACTCGATCTGGAGTGGATTACTTTGGGCCTTTCGAAGTTAGGCGAGGAAGATGTACAGTAAAACGGTATGGGGTCATCTTCACTTGTCTGGCTGTAAGAGCTGTGCATCTTGAGGTAGCAGCGTCTCTTGACACTGACTCCTTTATCAACGCTCTTAGACGCTTCGTGGCAAGGCGTGGTCAGGTGTTGGAGTTGCGTTCAGACAACGGCACAAACTTTGTCGGAGGTGAACGTGAGTTGAGGGAGTCAATTGGAAGGTGGAACCAGGCTCAGATCAGTGACATGCTCCTGCAGAAGGGAATCAAGTGGGTTTTCAATCCTCCCTATGGGTCCCACCATGGCGGAGTGTGGGAGCGCTTGATAAGATCCGTACGGAAGGTTCTGAATTCCATCTTGCAGACACAGAATCTTGATGATGAAGGCCTCCATACGGTTCTTTGTGAAGCTGAGGCTATTGTGAACAGCCGACCAATAACTAAAGCTTCCACTGATCCTAATGACTTAGAAGCATTGACGCCCAACCATCTTCTGCTTCTTAAGTCTAAGCCCTCACTACCACCAGGAGTATTTGTCAAGCAAGACCTCTATGTGCGTCGCCGTTGGAGACAGGTACAATACATGTCTGACCTGTTTTGGAAGCGATGGGTGAAGGAGTACCTCCCACAGCTTCAAGAGCGCCAGAAGTGGCAGAACGTACAGCGGAACTTTGTTCCTGGAGACCTGGTCATTGTGGTGGATGAATCTGCACCTCGCAACACATGGTTGACGGGAAAAGTTGTGCAGGCAATTCCAGATAAGAAGGGTCTGGTGCGACAGATTCGCGTGAAGACGAAGACCAGCTGCCTGGACAGGCCCATTACTAAAGTGTGTCTTCTTCAGGAAGCAGAGGAGCCATGATGAAGTCTTACTCGGGGCGCTCATGCTCCGAATCCTCTCTCTTTATCTCTATTTTTTGCAGATGGAGAGTTTATGGATGAATGGAGATCCTATCGATGGAGAAAAAATGATGCATTATTCTGAATTAATTTGCATTGAATTTATATTTTTTGGAATTATTGTAACTTTGCTAAGGCTAATCATGTGCTCCTACATAGTAATAATGTTGTAATTAATGCCCATGGCTTAATTAGGGGCCGGAATGTAGGAGCCAAAGAGTGCTTAGGTATAGAAACTTTCACTTGGTTGGTGATGGGTGTGGGCACCGCATTGACGCTCCATTATTGGTGGGAGCGTCTCTGTGGGTGGCCACCTGGAGTTGACAAATATGGGTATCTGTACCAGCTCACTCTAAGGCTGTTGGAACTTGGAGGCAGGGTGAGCTGGGAGGATACGTATATTTTGTTGACCGCACTCGCACTTTAGTATATTGATTCATTCACGTTTGTTTTGCTCACTGTTTAATAGTTTTGGATTCTTTGCACATATTTATTACATATATATTTATTAATTGTATTGTGATATTTGGTGCACTGAAATACTATAAACATTTTAAACTTATGAGCTCGTTTCTATGAATCATTTTATCATTGTGTTTGATGGCGCGTCATACAGATTGGTTTATCTCCCATGTTTAGCCTGCCGGTTGAATAATTTGAATGGAAATTATCAGCCACAACAGCCTATGTTGTTTTTAGATCATATCATGACAATGTATTTAACTGCCTTCTCTTTTTAAAACTTTTTACTGCTGCACAGCACAGACATTAACTTAACAACAACAACAAGGTGCATTCAACATAACAACAGTAGGCCTATGTTGTTTTTAGATCATATCATGACAATGTATTTAACTGCCTTCTCTTTTTAAAACTTTTTACTGCTGCACAGCACAGACATTAACTTAACATGCTCCCTTGATCATCATTTCAGCATGATCCGATGAGCGATTTCTCTCCTCTACGCGACTAAATGAGGAGGGTAGAGGCTGGGCGCTTCTGGTGATACAGCGATCCCTGCACGTCTTGTGCCTTTGGCTATCGTTGTGCAATTTTAATGACTGAACCTTAAACTGTTTCGAACCATTAACAAATTGTGTTCTGCCTGCAATGGACGGGCCACATTGCTTGCAATGAACACACACCATGACTTGTGCCTCGTATCGCAACCACGGGAACTGTGCCAGCCATTGTTGCTGAAAAGAGTACTTTTTTTTCTTTCCCCCCTCCTCAGTCTCTTTGGCCAACCTGTCACTGTCCTCTTCACTCTCAGAATATGAGATTATCGCCGGTTCCACAACTTCCTCTCCACCTTCTTGGTCTCCAGTCCTAACCCATCTCCAGCACTAGCAGCCTCATTTGTCTCCTCTGACACATTTCTTTTCTTGAAAAAATCAACTATTGAGCCGCGTTTCATGTCTGCATCTTTGTATGTTTTCTTTTTCGGAGTTCAGTGAGCGCGCCGCTTGTACGCTTGTACTTCATCACGTGACTCACATGCGCAGGCACGTGATGTCACTCACATGCATGCAAGCTACTAGCTAGGCACTAGCAGGCAGGCAGAGCGGGAGAGACCGACAGAGAGAGAGAGAGAGAGAGAGAGAGAGAGAGAGGGGATTCGATTGAGCCAAAAGAAAGTAATACTTTATTATCGCACTACTAACATAGCCGCCCGGCGCCCGTGCCTCAGTGTTGAGACGGGGTAAAAAAAAAAAAAAAAAAAACGATCGTTTTTTTTTTTTTCTCTCGCCTTTCCAAGTATCACCGGTGCGACCTCGTTAAATTTTAAGTATCACCCTTAATAAATTAAGTCGCATATGCGACCTAATAGGTCGCACGGTGGAGCCCTGCACACACACACACACACACACACAGTATGGACAAGCTACAGTAACACACAAGTAACACATGCATGCATAAAACACCTCATAATGTCCAAAACTGTTACTTTTCATGATACAAATAGCAAAAATAGCAAAAGTAGCAGGAAAAAAAGGCCAAAACGGGTTGCATTTGAGTATTCAGATATTCAACCTTTTATGTGGCACGTATGAAGTAGGGCATTCATTTACAAAACAAAGTTACAATATAGAGAATAGATAAGAGGTTTCTGCCCGACAACTAAATAACAAAATACTATACACAGTACACACACATACAACAGTATCCATTCTCACACTAACTAGGTCAATGCAGAATGCACCTTCTATTCTGCTGGGGGGTGAGGAAGCGTGCAGGGCTAGAAATGATGCCAAAATGATAAGATGCAAAAGTATTGAGGAGAAGGAAATGAAAAGTACAGACAGTATGGAAAGAATGAAGGAAGCGTGAAGCAGGGAAGGGACAAACGACAAACCAAAACAAAAGTGATGATTTAAATTCCAACAAGGCCAAAGTGACATTTAAAAGAACCTATAACATCAAATTCAACTTTTTGTGTTTTTTGAGCTCCCCTGTGTATTTTCTATCCCCACAAATATGCAATTTGGAACAATCAGGATTTCTCATCATATAGGATAGGTCGTATTTGTGATGTCATCAATGTCACCCTGTATAATTCCTCCCTCTCTTCAGTCTTCAGTTCCAAATTAGCATTTCTACTTTGTTTACAATGTCCACCATTGTTGATTTCACAAGCTGACATGGAATGGAAACAAGCCTGGGTTTATCTAGCATCAGTATTATAATGACTCAAATATTAAATAAGTTGCATATTAGCACCCCCATCACCTCAGGACAATGTGGTACTGCAGCTAAAACTGCTTCAGAAGCAAAACAAGAAATGCCATGGACTGGTTATATCAGAATGGTGATTGAGGCTCAATCCATTAGAAATATGTTTGAGGGACAGACAATATGATATTAAATATTAAAAACTAAAAATTCTGTTATAGCTGCTTTAAAAGACAACAGAAATAAAGTAAGGTAAGCATGATGGCAAGGGATTAGATAGAGAAGAGAAGAGAAGAGAAGAGAAGAGAAGAGAAGAGAAGAGAAGAGAAGAGAAGAGAAGAGAAGAGAAGAGAAGGTGAGGGTTGTGAGGGGACAGTGGTTTCATTAGTCAGATTGATTGATTAGATGAATTGCGAGGCTAACGACCTCTCTGCTCTTTAGCTAAATGCCATCTCTGGGCCTATCAGCACCAGACCCAAGAACAACACACTCATAAATTACAGAGAGAGAGAGAGAGAGAGAGAGAGAGAGAGAGAGAGAGAGAGAGAGAGAATAGAATAGAATACAGTCTGCCTGGGGAGAGAGCTGTGGAACACAATAGAAATGTCTGATCACCTCGTCTGGTCGCAAAATATGTAAGCAATTGTATGGTGATGTATTCTGATTGTCTGTGTGTGTGTGTGTGTGTGTGTGTGTGTGTGTGTGTGTGTGTGTGTGTGTGTGTGTGTGTGTGTGTGTGTGTGTGTGTGTGTGTGTGTGTGTGTGTGTGTGTGTGTGTGTGTGTGTGCGTGCGTGCGTGCGTGCGTGCGTGCGTGCGTGCGTGTTTAGGGATGTTGTGAAACTAGGCCCCTGAGCACATTAAACCTGTTCCTGATTTAATTCTGTCAATCTATGAATAATCCCCCCAGATCCTCAGCCCTTGAGCATGCACACACGCACGCACACACGCACGCACACGGGCACACACACACATACACCTAATGTCATTCATGCATCTTGAGGGCTCCATTCGAAGATGCTGCCTTCTACATGGAAACTTAACAAGTGTGAAATTAGAAAGGTTACCAAATTATACCCCCAAAACACAAACACACACACACACACACACACACACACACACACACACACACACCCTTCACATGCACAAACAGGTGCACACGGCAATCACAATCACACCTTAATAGTGCACATGTGTTGGAAAATAAGCGGAACTGGGAAGGGGAGGTTTCCTCACGTTGTGATGATGTGTTCCTGAGGAGAGGCAGCATGCCACCAGGAAGGAATTCTGGGGTTTGCTACACATCAAATGATGGGAATGTACATCATATAGACCAATTCAGAAATGGGTCCCCTGGTCGCAGCGAACGTATTTCCTGTATTTTTTTTTATTTTTATGATTATGTATCTGTGGAACCGAGTCTATAAACTTGAGCTTGGAATTGTAGACATTACATTTAGTTATTGTAGACATTACATTTAGTTAAAGTATTGAAGGTTTAAGTATTTAAACGTCTGACACATTTAACATGAATGCAGTGTGTAGTGGTGGGTCCCTGCTTCATCTCTCTCAGCTAAGGGGTCATTGGCCTGAAAAACATCCACTTTAGACATTTAGCAGATGTTCTTATCTGGTATGACAGACCATTTTCAAGGTCAGAGTTGTGCCATTATGAGATTGGGTATGTTTTAAAATCAACTAACAGACAGCCAGTGAACGATGAAAGGAAAGTGTGCACTCATTTTCTGGTGCTTTTTCAAATGCAGGCATCTGCATTTTGGAATGAAAGAGAGGAGACCTTTTTGCTGCATACGGATAGAACGCAATAATCTAACCGCGATGAAATAAAAGCATGATAGTCTAGTCAATCAAAGTAAAAATAGGACCCAACCCAGGAGAAATTGCAATAGTAATGTTTCATTGTTTTTTTTATTGGTCCTAATTCCCTCCTGCATCATTAAATAGTATATCTTTTTGGATTAAGTGGAACATACTTTTTTTCAAGGTCAAAAACAAAGGAATTTTTCGAATGGTGCTGTCTGGTCTGCATGGGTAACATTCTGTTAATATTGATGGGTCTATATCTCCCCATCCAACATATTTTAGGGTCAGTTACTTTTACAGAGGATATTTTATAAAAAACACAAAAAAGGTTCAAATATAAAACTATATAGGCCTACTGTATAGTATACACGGGTATACATTGTTCCTTATAGACATGTGCAAAAAAAATTAGTTTAAAAGTATAAAGTATAAAAGTGTGCCTTGTTTAATGCTGATGTGATTCCACCCTTGTGGGTGGGAATGAGTATGTGGCAGGAATAGACGAGATGAAGCCGTTAAAGATCACTCCGAGACATTAATGGCCAACGACAGACCGACAGCTGAGAATCAACTGATGAGGGTGAGACGAGACATGACTATGGTGTCCTGCCAGAATTAATTCCATGCTCTATTTCTGTCAGGGCCACTTTCGTCAAAATAAAATAGTGTCATTGCATATTAAAATTCAACATTCAAGCATGCATTGCGTTTGGTGGCATGGTTCTGTTGCATGCACCTGTGTGTAATGCCTTAGGTAGGTAGCAGTCCCTTCCCTCAGACAAGAACAAATTGTATGTTGAAAAAGCCCTCGGCTATTATGAGTTCAACGATATCCACACATGGCTCTCTCTGATAACAAACTGTCATTACACCTGGGAAAAACGGAATCCATTCTTTTTGGGTCTAAAGTCAACCTCAGGAAGTAGAATGCTTCATGTGTCATGATTATTGTTATAGAACATTATGAGTATTTAGTTCAGATTCAGATACCTTTATTTGCCATTGTGTATACACACATAGGAATTTGTCTTGACATTAACGTGTGTCGTGTGCGTTCAATTCTTTTTTCGCATAAAAACCAAGACACAAGACAACACAGGGAAAAACATAAATATAAAATGCAGTTATACATAGTACATAGTGCATATTAATTTGCCCGTGTCAAAAGTGGCGGTTTCACTGTCACTGGGGGGCAGGGGAGGGAGGGAATCCAGAGTCATTGAGCAGCCTGGCAGCTGAGGGGAAAAACGTTGTCTATGACGGGCTTTCGTAGCCTTCAGCAGCCGCAACCTTCTCCCGGAAGGGAGAAGGGTGAGGAGGCCGTGGCCAGGTTGGGAGGGGTCGGCCATGATTATTTTTGACCTCCTCAGTGCCCTGGAGTCATGCAGGGACTGGCGGGAGGGTGATTCCGCAGAGCGAATCACCCGCTGCAGCTTGGCGAGATCTTTGGCCGTTGCAGCGGGGAGGGAAGCAGGTGATGATGGAATGATTCCATCATCATCAGTTCCTATAATTGTCTTATAAACAGATTATAATGCATTATAAGTGGACAGTATGCATTATGCATCAAGGCATCTGTTTTGGGTTCAAAACAACAACATATAGACAATTACTGTGAGTATTTCCATCACTAACTCGCTCTTTAAAATGATTTAGACAGTGCATGACATGAAGCAGTTAGCGGATGCTCTTTCAGCTAAGGAGATTCTGTGTCAGGATGAGGTTGTTACTCTCCTGACCCTTGTCTCCCACTGCACCGACAAGCATTTACCATAAAGTGCCTCTCTGACTGACTGCTGAGGTAGCAGTCTTGCTGTGTGTGCATCGCAGGGAGCATGAATTCACTTTGAAACACTTATAGAATATAGGTTAGCTGCATGTGCTCAACTGCAATGAGCATCTCTCACAGCTTCACTCTCCTCAATTAAGAAATTGGCCGACAAATATTCAGGACAAGTTGCTAATACATTTAGCAGAGGAGATTGTACTTGAACACTACTACTTCTATTTCTGTTTTGTTGTGTTTATTTTTTTGAACTCTGTGAATGTGTAACCTAAAGAAAACACGACGTCCTCGTTTAAAACTGAAAGCGAAATCCGTGTCATTTTAGAATTTTGTATTAGATGTTGCGTTAAGATATACAAGCTCACATCGTGTCACTTTGTGCCACGCTGCGAGTGTGTACATTTGCTATTTTTGAAATTTGAAAAACCTTGAAAGTGTGAGACCTCACCTCCGCAGCACAACTCATTATGTCATGAGCCTTGCTCATGAAAGACGTTTGTATTGTACTTGTACTACTTACACTCATCTTGTTGTGCAAATCAATTAAATCTGAATGAGACAAATCTATCAAATCTAAATTAATTGAGGTTTGGTGCAGATTGTACTTTTAATATCGTCTCTGTCGGGTACCTCGTACTGTATGTCCAAAACTGTTAATTTTCAAAAATACAGTTGCAAAAGTAGCAGATCTACAAGCTCAAAACGCGGCACAAAACTTATATCTTCTACTTTTGATACTCGTGTGTGGATGCTGTATGATCATTAAGTAGCCTAAGGGCATTTTAATTTGCAAAAAAAACACAAAAAACAGAATCCGGAGACGATTTGTTATAAATATGCTGAATCCACCTCAACACTAGGCCTACAGTACTGTTCTTACGTATCAGCACTAAAGCTTTTAGTTAGCTTGTACCCAGCTGGAAAGATGAGCTATATTCTTGACCACATGGCCATTATTTCAACCCCTATAAGTATAATAGGTAATAATATAGTCAACGAGCTCGAAACGAGGCACTGTGGATAACGCTGCTGTCGGGAAGAAACCATCTAACTCCAAAATGTTCATTTTTAAGGAAATTAAAATATACATTTTTCAGGAAATTAAAAAAAATCCTTAAAAAGTTGGTGTTGTGACTATATATTGTCATTTACTTCCATGAGAGGGGGAGAGGTGGTGGAGTTAGTTGCTTTAGCAGACATTTTGAGGGTCCCATGGAGTTAAGAGGTTTTGTCCAAAGCGTTTTTACTACTTTCCATTGGCTCAATATTTTCGAAACAACACAGAGACAGTAAAGGGTGTTCAATAGCACTGATTTATGCAAAAGAAACCTCAAAACTGGAGTTAGGAGGTTTCCTCCTGACAGCAACGATATGCTACTTTTGTGCGACGCTGTAGTACGATCAAGTAGGGAGTATTTACGAACCAACACAAACAAAACATAATCTGGAGATAAGAGGATTCTGCCTGACGGCAACAATATACTTTTACTATGTGGATGTCCGTAGGGGTCACATACTTTAAAACCAATGGTTTCAGCGTTTTCGGTATAGACATAAATGTCTAATCTTATAGATGTTTGGCAAGTTGGAAAAACATGATGGATTTGATGTGGCGGTTCAAAGTGAGGTTGCTGTCAATTAAAACACGCTAGGTTTGCACGCTACGAAAGAAATACGATGAGAGCATGAACCAAGTTAGAAATGTGAGTGTTGAGTGAGGAGATAGTGCCAATTAGAAGTATCTCAGCATCTCAGCCGACTTTGGAGTCCTCTAGAGAGAGAGAGAGAGAGAGAGAGAGAGAGAGAGAGAGGGAGAGAGGGAGAGATGACAGTGGATGCATGCTTGTTGTGAAAATTATGGATAGAGGAGAAGTGAAGTAATAAAGTATAATACATTTTCCAGTGTCTTGGTACTACTTCAACATTCATATTATTATTTATTTTGATTCAATATTTTAGCATGACTTCTTCCACCATTTTGTTAACTATACACACTACTAAATTACTATACCAACTATAAAAGGAAAGTTTAACTATTGCTTCTCTACTGTAATTGAGCCCCCATTGACCAGCCCTGCCCCTGTTTCTTCCATCCAGAGTAGACCATAGTGAAGGCATAGCCTTGCTTTATTTAACCAAACATCAGGAGTTCTCTCTGGGGTGGCATTGCTGCACTTCAACTTCTTCCAGTGTGAAGTAATTGGTAGCTTGCCAAGCGTGCTGGGGAAGCTACTTTGAAAGAATAGTTTTGCAAGCTACCACCAATTACCTCACCGCTGGAATAAGTGTGTATAGCTGTGTGAGTGTGCATGTAGAGAGAGAGAGAGAGAGAGAGAGAGAGAGAGAGAGACAGAGAGAGAGAGAGAGAGAGAGAGAGAGAGAGAGAGAGAGAGAGAGAGAGAGAGCGCATTGATTGCAGCTGCAGAAAAATGTTTCTGATTTATCTTGGACACAGGAGCAGAATGGGACCTTCGGTATCAACACAGTGCAGGAATACTCACTGCAAGAAAAATAATACCCTCTGCGGTGCACACAGATAGAGAGACAGAGAGAGAGACAGAGAGAGGGGGGGGGGGGGGGGGGGGACAGACAAAGGAAGAGATGGAAATGGAACATGAGAAAAAGGGCAAGTGGGGTAAAGAGGGTGTGTGTGTGTGTGTGTGTGTGTGTGCGTGCGTGCGTGCGTGCGTGCGTGCGTGCGTGCATGCGTGCGTGCGTGCGGCTGGGAAATGTAAGGAGAATTTGGAAGGAGAGGGAGAAATGAGGAGGAGGATGGAGGGAGGGAGGAGGGAGAGTCAACACTCCTGCAGCCACGGCTGTTGACAAGAGGAAAAATGCGCCTTTATTTAAGGGAGGAACACGCTTCACCTATTTCACTGCTACATGCAACCTGTCTGACCCTGACAACATACACTGCAGAGAGAGAGAGAGAGAGAGAGAGAGAGAGAGAGAGAGAGAGAGAGAGAGAGAGAGAGAGAGAGAGAGAGATACAGAGATAGCAACAGAGAGAAAGAGAGAGATAAACAGGGAGAGAACGCGTGAAAATCCGAGGTGAAATTATGACTGTAGTTTTAGTGTTCTTGGCTGCTCTTCTTTCGCACGCACGCTCGCTCGCTCTCTCGCACGCACGCGCGCACACACACACACACACACACACACACACACACACACACACACACACACACACACACACACACACACACACACACACACACACACACAATAGATACAGTAGAATAGCATTTACTTACTTTACAGAGCTTGTTTCTCTTATATGACAACAGTTGACTACAGAGCTTGTTTCTCTTAGTATATGACAACAGCCAACATCCCTTGCGGCTATTACACGTTGACCTTTCTATCCACTAATAGATATAGAACAGCTTCTGCAGGATCAAAGAGATGGAAACTGATTTATCTTTTCATGAGGAAAAAACCTCTCTCAAATCCTTAGATTTGTCACAGTACAGCAAGAAGTATGATACAGTGAACACACAGCCTGGCCTCTCTGGGTAGCCAGTTAGTGGAAACCTCTGATGCAGGCAGTGGCTCATGCAGGGGTAGAGTAGCCGATGGGAACCGTGAGGTTCTGCCTTGCATGGTTTCCTCTGCCACCAGTGTGTGAATGGGTGAATTTAATGCACAATGTAAAGCTTTGGATAAAAGCGCTATATAAATGCACCATTTATCATTATGGCCAAAACTTTTCAGGATTCAAATTCAAAAGGATTATCAATTCAAAGGAGTATGAAAGGTATAGCAGATCTACAAGCCTTGTGGATCTGCTACGTTTGATGCTTTTGTGTGATGCTGTAGTTAGTATGATCAATAGGGCATTGATTTACAAAAAATAAATACAAATAAAAAGTTAAAATATGAAGATAGTTGCATGTGATGGGCTGTTTATTTTATGGCGAGGCAGTGTGTCCACTCTCAGTTTGTATAATTTGTCTTGTCTTTTTCCAGTTTTCTACCAAGTCATGGTGGTCAGGTGTTCTGCCATTGTGTACTCTCCATTTAGGTTCAAATTGAATTACATTTTACTTTGTAAGTTAGTGGTTTTGTTCCAGTACGTACAGTATATCATTTTGTAAGGTAATGTACAGTGTATAGTTATTAGTTGGGCCACATCATAAGGCGTGATTTCAGAAATAACTAGGGGGTGCAAAAAAGGGCTCACTCAAGCCCCATTGTTTGCTTGTACAGTATATATATTTTTTTGGTCACATGTCACAAGTAGAAGGACAGGCATTGATTGAGATGTGTTAAATTGCATGATGAAACTTAATTTGCAAAAACAAAAGAGAGATATTGTAGGTTAAAATCAAGTGCTAGACATTGCTCCAAATGACATGCCTGAGCCAGATGCGTGCGTGCGTGCGTGCGTGAGTGCGTGCGTGCGTGCGTGGGTGCGTGCAGAGCTTCAGTATAGCAGCTGGAGGAGTTCTGTTATCACTCTGGCACTGAAATGTTTTGTAGTGGTGGGAGAAGAGAGAGGGGGGGGGGGGGGGGGGGTCACTCGATTGGTGTGATGTTTGTAGAATTTGATGGCTCGCTTTATAATTTGTATTATTAAAGTGTATATTGGCTAAGTTCTCTCTCTCCCTTTCATTCTCGGCTCAGCTGCGGTGTGGAGATAAATGAAGCTCGAACTGGACACCTACTGAAATGCCTGTCGCTGACTCTCTCTATCTATCTCTCTCTCTCTCTCTCTCTCTCTCTCCGTAGCCATGGAGATAGAGTGCCCAAACTGTGACAATTGTGTGAAAATTGAAAAAGGCTTCTCTGACCTGCTATGTTTCACTCAAACTCTCCATTAGCAGCTGTCCATCATCAACACGCCTACACACGTCTCTCACAACAAATCATAACGGGTCCACCTGCTAGTCATTAACAGTACAGGTGCAATCAACATCCCTGGAGGGTTCCTCATCCCACTGTGTAATGGAGAAAGGCTCACATCGGGGGGGGGGACAAATACGACTTCTAGAGTTTGCCTTTAACAGCCTTTGACATGCAGGCAGTTCTACTACAGTATATACCCAGGGGTCCTTGGGAATCATTTTGCATTTTTTTTAGCACAATTCTTCTCTTCTGGGGGTCCCCTGGCACAAAATCCGTCCGCGGCCAAATGCCTATCAATTTGGGGGTCCTTGACACTAGCCACGGTCTACTGTGGTGGTTCTCAACCTGTGGACCGGGGACCACTGACCAAGGACCTATTTGACTGTGGACCCACATTTGGAAAGGCTTTGTGCCAGGTACCCCCAGAAGAGTAAAATTATTAAAAATCTTGCAAACATTTTTTATGTTTTTTTCCAAAATGTGCGCGGCATGAAGTGGCACACTTTGAGCTTGTACATCTGCTATTTTTGAATAGGCAAGTAAGGCAACACACATAAATGTGTAAGGCAACATATACATGCATAAAGATGTTAAAATCATTGTGATGCTACATTAACTATGCTTTGGACCCCCTGGATCGCCCTCAAGGACACCGGACCTTACTTTGAGAACCAATACACTACAGTAGCTACAACCCTAACCTTGCTTTTTTTACAAAAGTACATAAACTCATTAGCTTTAAGTATACTGTACCTCAGGGGAATGTAACGCCCAAGCATACCGGTACCCATGTGTCATATATCTGACCTCAGGTCAGATCTAAGCAGTGTGTACAACTAAGCTAAATACCTCGAGACTCTGTCAAAACAAGACCAGCCGAGGTCAACACACCCAAGCCATAATTAGCATTCCGGGGCTGCTGCGTGCTTAATTTATAAGACGCTTACTTATTCATACACAAACTCCCTGTCCAAAATGGAAATGGCTAACCTTGTGCTGGGGAGATCAGTGCAATCCCAGCAGTGGTTTAAGGTTGGGAGTCACGTCTTGCTTCCCTGCAGTTCATGGTGTTAGATCCAGATATGTGCCTCTCCATCACCATCACTACAGCTTGCCACAGCACTATATCAAAGGACTACACCAGCAGGCCTGCTAAACTGTCAACTCAGCCTCTCTCTCTCTCTCTGGCGTTTATGAAACCGTGGCTCGATCCTCTCACTCTAACGTGAACAAATGCACATAATGTAGCCTATATCTCTCTCTTATTTCCATAATATAGATTTTTCTGTGAATTAATACCCTACTTCGTATTCGTAATACTACAGCGTCACACAAAAGTAGCAAAAACAGCAAAAACCTTCAAGCTCAAAACGCGTTATTTTTGGACATAAGGTTTCCACCCGACATTGATAGTATACATGTACGCACGCACGCGCACGCACGCACGCACACACACGCACACACACACCCGTATAACTGTTTTTTGTTTGTTTTTTACATTACAGCATGCAATCAGAAGGTATCAGAAAACACTAGGTTACAACAATTTACATAATATTGTGTGTTGTGTTTCTGTGTGTAATTTACAATTCAGGCGTTTTGCAGATATATCACTTTGTATTGTCAAGAGACGGTGGGCTGTCAGATAGCTCTGTCAGGGAATGTTGCCGTCAGACATGACAAGACGACAGCAGACACAGAATACAAATATATCGTTGCTGTCGGGCAGAAACCTCGTATGTCCATGTTCTACTTGATCATACTGCACTAACTACAGCGTCACACAAAGGCATCGAAAGTAGCAGATCTGCTTGTAGATCTGCTGCTTTTTGCCGTTTCGGGATTTGAATCCTGAAAAGAAACAGTTTTGGATTTATAAGGTTTCCATCTGACAGAGTCGATATATTGTGCCTCTGCAAATGCACACAGACCTAAACTCATATCAGATTCATAAATGTTGGATGTTGGATCATCTTGATGACTCATTCTTATTATTGTCTCCACCAGGCCGAAGGCATGGGGAGAGAGTATGTTTTGCACTCCGTCCGTTCGTCCGTGTGTGCGTCCGTCTGTGTACATCTAATCTCCGGCACCGTTAACCCGGTCGATGCCAAATTTCACACACACTCTAGTACAGTGGGAAGAGGGGGGTATCATGCACCCCCCGGAAATATACTTCTAATCAGTGTTTTCTTATTGGAAAAAATGTGCTGAAAATGATGAGCTATGATAAAAAGTTGTCAAAATGTCCCACCTACCTCAAAACCCCCTTTTTGGTATATGGCTCTGGCGAAATTGTGTAAAGGCAAATATTAATTCACTAAAATTACATAAATAGACATGGAAGTCTGAAATTTGTCATGGAGTATCCTGACACATAGGGGTAAGTAGAAGAGTAGGATTTGGGGGGTTGCTACCATTCTAGTTTTAAATATGACCTTCATTATCCCCAGAAAAACAAAAAAAGATGCTGTCCGCTTGTCTAATAACAACAAAGATGGTTATTTTCCAACACATTATGGTGAAAATCACTGCCTCACTTGTATATAGAAAACTTCCCATATCCCTAAGCTTCAATTTGATCCCAAGATAACCTTTCCATCTTGAAAATTACTCTTTCTGTAGCCAAAACTCTGAACTATACCTCAAATCGGTGAAAATTGTATATTCAGTCAGTCAGCTATACATTTGGAATAAATGAATGAATGACTGAGTTTGAACTGACTCCACATTATGGAATATGTCTTACTTGAATAAGCTATGTTAAAAAGTTGGAAAAGTGTCCAATCTACAATTTTTATGCAAATGAGTGCCTCCATTATCAAAATAATCGATTTTCACTATATCTCAGCCAATACTGCACTTAAATGAACAAATACGGTGTCTAGACCTATATTTTGAGGGTCGAGGATCTCAGTGAAACTATTCTTAAAGTGACTACATGTGCCCATGGCATGCTGGTGTGCAAATCAGAGCCGATGAAATCAATTCCTCTATCTTGTCGCCGGCTTCTTGTGCATGCTTTCCAGTGTCAAGGAGATCAAGCAGTGAGGTTGGTATAGGACTGCACCACAGGACACACTGGATTCAAAAACTATTTGGTTTTCAACAATCCCTGCTCTTCATCATAGGGTTTTGGTTTTTCCACCATAGCTTCATCAGCTCGCTTGTATAAGGCAACGGTGGCTCTCTTCAGAGCAGAGTAGCATGTAGGAAGCCAGGTCAACTTTAGATTTAGAAATGAGTTTGTCATCTGCCCCACCACTCTTTCACTGAAGACTCACAATTTAAATAGCATATATTCTGAGCCTAGCCAAGCCATATGACCCATAGGGCAGGAGCCTAACAAGTACACTCCCTGGCATGACTAGTATGTCGCAGGGACTTACCCCAATCCAACCCTTTGGTATTCCCCGGCTGGGGATCGAACCCCTGACTATCCAGTCTCAGGGCGGACGCTCTAACTACAAGGCCACTGAGCTGTTGATGATATCCAGAGCTTCTTACGGGTGTGTAACTTTAGAGTGTACAAAATGGAACCAAATGGACCTGTAAGTAAGCCTTGTGTAGCCATGAGGCCCATAGGGCAGAAGCCTATCTCCTGTTTCTGTAGTATGAGGTAGCTTGATGTACAAGTACACCCCCTGGACATGTATGTAGTATGTAGCAGGGACATGTCCGACTTACCGACTGAGTCTTTGGTATGACCCGGCCAGGGGATCGAACCCCGACCTCCCAGTCTCAGGGCGAACACTCTGACTACAAGGCCACTGAGCTGTTGACATCTTACTGGTGTGCAATTCTGAACGTACAAAATGGAACCAAATGGACCCGTAAGTGTTATGGGGGTCCTTGAAATGTGCCTTGTGCTACACTATCTCCGATTCAGAAACGGGTCTCATGGTCGCAGGCAACGTATTCTTCTCCAAAGTTGAACGTTGCCACCACTGTTGAAGCAGCCATACACTACACAGGTTTATCCTGATGTTCTGGGCATCTTTGTAAAGTTAGTGTTATTAAAAAGCAGGTAAAAGAGTAACGTTTCAGCACTCTATTTGGTCTCTCTATCCATTCAATGTAGTAGAAGAGCCGACTGTTATGTCGTCTCCGTCCACAGGAAATATGTTGCCAGTGACCATGAGACCCGTTTCTGAATCGGTCTATATGGAACAGATCCTTAATTAGTATAGTTGCAGCAATTCATCTGTCTGCTGTATGGACAGAGTTGTGAGTCTTCAGTATGGTAAATGGTGCATTTATATAGCGCCTTCATCCAAGACGCTTTACATAGATTGTGCATTACATTCACCCATTCACACACACATTCATACACCGATGGCGGCGGAAACCATGCAAGGCACCAACCAGCACATCAGGAGCAATTAGGGGTTCAGTGTCTTGCTCAAAGACACTTCGACACTAACTCTGGGGGAGCCAGGGTTTGAAATGGCAACCTTGCGGTTACCATCCGGCCACTCTACCCCTGAGCCACTGCTGCCCCAGTGGACTTCCTCCATGCTACTCTGCTCTGAAGAGAACCACTGTGTTGCCTTATACAAGCGAGCTGATGAAGCTATTGTGGAAAAACCAAAACCCTATGAAGGGCAGGGATGGTTGAAAATCGAAGGGTTTTTAAATCCAGTGTGGTCCTGCGGTCCAGTCCTACCAACCCTTGATCTCCTTGTCATTGGAGACGATGGACAAGAAGACGAAGAAGACTGATTAATGTGACTGCATTTTGTTCTTTATGGTGCAGGCTAGTGTATAGGGTGGTCACTGTTGCTTACATTTTTGCCTTTGAGTGTGTATATGATGGAATACTGTTACAGGATTGTGTGACTGTTTGTATTTTATACTGCATAGTGCAGGCCATTCTATAGTGTGTATACTACCGCCTAGTATTGTTCATACTGAGGATGTTTTTTGTGTGTGATGTTATGCTATAGTATATATATTCTAAATTATAAAGCTAGCATAACACAACACCTGTCTAGATACCTTATTTGTAAAGTTATATGCAATATTGGTATCTCTTACTTGGTATAAATGTGACTTTATTGTAATGGCAGCACTGATTTTTACACCAGCATGCCACGGGCACATGTGGTCACTTTAAGAGTAGTTTCACTGAGATCCTTGACCCTCAAAACATACAAACATACAAGTATAGACACCTTATTTGTTCATTTAAGTGCAATATTGGCTGAGATATATAGTAAACATTGATTGTTTTGATAATGGTGACACTCATTTGCATAAAAATGGTAGATTGGACACTTTGCCAACTTCTTAACATAGCTTATTCAAGTAAGAAATATTCCATAATGTGGAGTCAGTTCAAACTCAGTTATTCATTCATTCATTCCAAATGTATAGCTGATACTGACTGAATATACAATTTTCACCGATTTGAGGTATACCGGTAGTTCAGAGTTTTGGCTACAGAAAGAGTAATTTTCAAGATAGAAAGGTTATCTTGGGCTCAAAATGAAGCTTAGGGATATGGGAAGTTTTCTATATACAAGTGAGGCAGTGATTTTCACCATAATGTGTTGGACAATAACCATCTTTGTTGTTATTAGTCAAGCGGACAGCATCTTTTTTTGTTTTTCTGGGGATAATGTAGGTCATATTTAAAACTATAATGGTAGCAACCCCCCAAATCCTATTCTTCTACTTACCCCTATGTGTCAGGATACTCCATGACAAATTTCAGACTTCCATGTCTATTTATGTAATTTTAGTGAATTAATATTTGCCTTTACACAATTTCGCCAGAGCCATATACCAAAAAGGGGGTTTTGAGGTAGGTGGGACATTTTGACAACTTTTTATCATAGCTCATCATTTTCAGCACATTTTTTCCAATAAGAAAACACTGATTAGAAGTATATTTCCGGGGGGTGCATGATACCCCCCTCTTCCCACTAGACTACTCCCTGAATGCCAATGATGAACCTCTGCCCCAATGTTTCCACAACGGCCTGTTATAGAGCCACCATGAGGCCGACTTTTGCAAAACACATTTCTTTATACTACTCGTACACATTTTATCCATACATCACGCAACTCGGTATACACTATCTCTATAGTGATGTGATCAACATGGTCCGCTTCCCCATATTCCATCCTCATTGGCTAAGATTGCAGATTTGTCCGTTTTGAACAAAATGCCTCAAATACTGAACACAGCGTGCGATTTCCCTGAAATTATGCACACACATTACCACTAGGCAGAGGAAGAAATGCCACTTTAAAAAAGCGGACTCATGGTGGCACTATAACAGGCCAATTCATGTTCTTACCTATAATTCACTGTGTGAATTAAAATAGCAGCAAATGCTGTCACGGTACAGTATTTAGCTATTATGGTGAATATGCATCTCGAGCAATTCTTAATTATGTACAGTACTTTGAGTCTCATACTAGTCTATAATCTTAGTTCTAAACCATATTATTATTTGCTTTTCGGCATTTGCATTGTGTATTACATATAGTAAATATGACTGCATCGCTAATCTCTCAAGACAGATTCTGCAAACAGCAGATTCTGTCAGCACCACTGCCTTAAACATGTAGTGTTGTTGTTAGGAATAAACACTGAAGCACCCGGAAGGATGTTGAATAAGAAAGGGCCAAGGGGAGAGCCTAACCGAGTTCCTGTTTCTACACAATAAAGGTGGTGGTGCGCCCACTGCCGCCCAGATGCAAAAACAAATGGGGATTTATTTTTGTATATTTTTTAACAGCTTGGCAAAGCTGTCAATAAACTGACACTGCAACTAGTCGTCACTTTCTCGTTACTTTCTCCCTATTGGCAAAAGTGCTAGCCAATGGTTTTCCCATTATGTTGGCATCACATTTATTGATTTATTTAATTTGTTATGCCTCTGTATCCCCTCTGTCCTGCTTCCATTGCCTAGCCGAGTTTTTTTTCGGGGAGTCCTGGGCCCCCATGAGGATTTTCAGGGAATTTCTAAAATTCTAACACCTCTTGGACCTCTCCCCCTGCCACCGCCGCCGCTGAAACCTGCCGCCGACCCAGCGACAGAACTTGCCGCTACTACAACGGCTCTTTTAAGAGCCAACAATTCCTCTAAAAGTGCCAGCAGTAGCCAGCAGCCAGCAGCAGCCAGCATCGCCTGTGATGACTGAAGACACTGTCCTACACCGCCCTCCCCCATGCAGCTCAGAAAGATCCTTTTCAGGGCTGAAGAGACTGTGCGATCCACAATGGGGCAAGCGAGACTCAATCACGTATACTCTGTTACACTGTTACAAGGATGCAGTAAAGAAATTGGACGTGTGTGTCATAGCCAACGACTTCATCAACCGGTCAGCTGTAAGGAGAAACACTTTCCTCATGTACTGAATGGTACGTGAATAATTGATCATGCTGAAATGCTGAAACATCAGCACGTCATGCGCGGGCCCCCATGACAATTACAAAAACATTTTGTCTCCGCTCCAGTGCAGTATATAGTGAGAGTGCATGGTGCTGATTGGGCCCAGCCAGGCAGCATGCTCCAGTGCAGTATATAGTGAGAGTGCATGGTGCTGATTGGGCCCAGCCAGGCAGCATGCTCCAGTGCAGTATATAGTGAGAGCACTCAGCACTCAGACACCTGCTGCTCATTAACTAGAGCAGGGAGAGGTGACCACTTCAATCAGGATGTTAAGAGAGAGAAATTAAATGGACAGAGAGGATGTCAAGGAAGGGGAGAGACAGAGAGAGAGAGAGAGAGAGAGAGAGAGAGAGAAAGAGAGAGAGAGATAGAGGGGACGAGTAGACAAGAAACGACTGGAGGAAGGAGAGGAGAGGATAAGGATTGAGGAGAGGAGAAGAGAGAGGAAATGAGGATAGAGGAGAAGAGTGTCCCGCCTTCGCTCTACGTGAAAATCACTCACGTGTGTGCGCATGTGTGTGTGTGTGTGTGTGTGCACAGTAACAGTAATAATGTATTCTCACCTATTAATATGTTATGGATCACAGAGTTCATTGACATACCATAAATCCTCAAATAGTGACCTCTATTCAATTAAAAACTGTCCCTCTATTAATGACCGGGGGCGCCGTTGAAAAAAGCAGTTACTGTATAAGCCTGTCAGCAAATACAAGTCTCCTTTTTTAAGTAACAAGGGTGGGGTTTATGACACCCCGTGACTCACCACTGTCTTTATACTGTATATGGAGCACATGATGACGTCCCCCGCGGACTCCCACACGGACTACTGCTGCGGACCCCCGGGCGGACTACCGGGCTTGTAGATCTGCGCTTTTCGGCTAAAAACTGGCATTGCTCCAGAACCGGAACGGTGCGTCACCAGAACGGAGAGGGGGTCTGGTACCGTCTGGTATCCAGGAAAGAAGGTCCTCCGGACCGGGACGGGTCAGAGCCCCTCTCTGACCCTGGCGGTTCTGTTGGAAAGCAATCTGAGAATCCCATCGTCAAATATTCGGGAAAACAGCGGCCCCTGTTGTTCCTCGAAACGCGAGACAACAGTCTGTCTTGAGAGACTAGCTGGAAAGTAACAGTAAGTGACCACCTGTAACTGCACTGTTTAATATTTCATACAGTAGGCTACTACTTGGTTTCAATAAATGAACCCAGTACATTTTAGTGGATTAAAACGGACACAAAATGAGGTTTATTCATTCTGATCTGATCTGTTTTTTTTGTTTGTTTTTTCAGGAACACAAAATCAATCCAACAGAAAGACAAACTGGATAATATCTTTCTAAAGAACCATGGTTTGTTGCAGTGCGTGTGTAGAAAAATAATTTCATTCGATCAAGGAAGTGGTAAGAAAATGAGACTAAACTGCATAAAAATGATTATAAGAAAATTGACAGCGATTTAAATCAAATCACGGAGCCCTGATGTTGCCTTTCTCAGAATAATTCAACATTGCGATGAAACACAGTTAAGGTAATGTTTTCTTGAACAACTTTATCAAGTGAAGTTGATTCATGAAGTTGTTCCGGGAAAAAGTACGTGTTCATAACAATGATGAATTGTCTTTGTCTCTGATTTGGTCTTCATTGCACACTATGTTGGCAACAACAACAAAACAAGACTAGCCCTGCTAGCAACTCCATGTTACTCTTTAAAGACCTCCTTCACACAAAATCATGTTTTTTTTGTGTGGTCAATATGTTTTTGAAGCTTAAACATGAAAACCGTATGTGACTGAAACATACTGTATTGTGGTACTGGTAGCACAGTCTCTGCTTGTACCCGAGAGATAAATTAATCCCTCTTGATACACACCCTATATACTCTTTGTTCGGACAAATCACATGAAACAGTCCGGTTTATTGAGAATGAATATCGATACAGTACTGATCACCTTCTGCAAGCATTCACCATAAACCTTAGCAACTGAGAGAGCAGGGAGTAATAGTAAACCTCCCCCCAGGGGAAATCTAGAATCAGAGGCAGAGCCTACAGGTGGATGCTGGGGTGGTGGAGGAGGGGTGTTGAAATGCAATTAAAAGTGGCATTTTATTTCACACATTATATAGACTGCCTTATTACAAAGGAGGGCATTGCATGATGTCTGTAGCATGTCTAGTAGCAAGGAGTGGTGGGAAAAGTACTATATTTATTTTTACTAAAGAATCAATACATCACTCTGTTACAAGTAAAAGTCCTGTATTCAGAATTGACTTGAGTAAAAATACAAAAGGTATTGGCATCAAAATATACTTAAAGTACCAAAAGAAAAAGTACACTATGTCTTTCTTCTTTCTAATTATTTGTTCGGCCCAAATGTTTTTGTATGTTGTCATGATTTGTCACGATCCAAGTTGGCTTTGTCCGAGGCTTAAAGGTCTTTAAATAAATACTTCTTGGGAAAAATGCATGGGAAATTATTTTCCGGGCCGGTCGTCATCATGAAATGGGGCGGCTCCATACACATTCCCATTTAGTCATATAAATTAATTCAGTATAGCTTATAATAATTCTACCCATTATTATGTTGCAATTACCTCTCACCATCAGGAGAGGGAGACAACGGACATAAAACATATAAGGACTGTAGCTTTAACATTTATATTTTGTTTTGTTTAATCGTTTTTCATTCCTCTGATATATAGTACACACACATACACTGTAACGCCGCGCATACCAACACCAAACCAACACATTCAACACATTCACAAGAAGAAATGAAAAAGGCTTGTGAGACAGTGATTGTGCCGAGTATGTGATTACACAGCAGTCTCTCTCTGAAGGCACAAACGGCATCGACTTATTACATTCTTATTATTCCCAAATTAATATCATGGCCTGTCATTCATTCACAATGCATTTACTTAACTGCACTCTGACAAGCACGCACACACACAGAGAAGAGAGAGAGAGAGAGAGAGAGAGAGAGAGAGAGACAGAGATGGATAAACACACAGGTTCATATTTGGATGTACAAACGCAGATTGAAAGGTAATAGTACACGAGCAGAATGAGAGCCAGGCACACACACACACACACATGCACGAGCGTGCGTTCGCTCGCTCTCTCCCCCAGCCCGGCTGCGAGCCAGCAGACACTCACATACACACAGACACACGCACATGCACACACACACACACACACACACACTAGCACGCTCAGGCAGGCCCTAGGGCGAGGTGAATCGTCCTCTTCATCTGAAGTGGAAAGGAAGCCCATTGGCCAAATTAGATTCCACAATTTCCTGCCGGAGTTAAGCATCAATCTATGGCACCGTGCCGTGATTCGCCGTGACCTTGGCCTATCGCAGCACAGTGTCTGGGCGCGCTCAGAGAGGCTCTTAATCAGACCTGGAGGACAAGGGGGCCTGTGATGTCATTACTCAGCCTTTATCTTTCTATGCACATCCCTCCCTCCCTCTCTCTCTCTACTCTCCCTCCCTCCCTCTCTCTCTACTCTCCCTCCCTCTCTCTACTCTCCCTCCCTCTCTCTCTACTCTCCCTCCCTCTCTCTCTCTACTCTCCCTCCCTCTCTCTCTACTCTCCCTCCCTCTCTCTCCGTCCTAGTCTTTTCCCAGAGTCCCTCTGAGCTTCACAGGCAACGAGGGGACTCCGGCGGTTCAAATGGATGCTTACTTAACCTGACCTCTGTGTCTGATCTATGTTCATTGATCCAATTCACTGTAGTCTGTGCGCCCTCATAATGCTGAGCAAACATAACCACAAGGGGGGGGGGGGGAGGGGTTCCAAAAAGTGACCCATTTCCCAGAGTATTTATTCTAATGCAGGTCAACAGGTGAACTCAGCAGTGGAGTCTAGATCCATGGCTTGCATTCAAACACTTGTTCCTCTCCGGGGTGCAGGGTGGCTCAAGTGGAAAGCTCATGGGGGTCACTAAAGGCTCATACATAGTCTGGATTTTCGGTGGTGAGGTGACCACCGAACTACAACATGACGTTACGAGCCGCGGTGAAGAGCAAACCACCGCCACCGCCCCAGCCCTTCTCTCTGTTTTTACTCACTACCGCTCAATGTTATTTCAGCTCCGGTGGTCAGCTCACCACCGGAGCGGTGGTTACCTCACCACCGAAAATCCAGACTATGAATGAGCCTTAATATTCACCAGAATTGTAACGGTTCACACTCCGGGGAGCACAAATGCACTCGGCATGCTTCACCATCATGGCAATCTACCCTTTATATTATTATTATTTATTTATTTATTTTTAAGTATATTTTTTGGCCATAACATTTTGGCCTTTGGGTGGATAGAGCAGCGGTTCTCAAACCTTTTAGCTCGAGACCCAAAAGAGAAATTAGATGTTTTCCCAGGACCCAAACTAGTGAAAATAGCAGATCTACAAGCTCACACTGAGTCACTTCATGCCGCATTGAGAGCTTGAAGACCTGCTATTTTCACTAGCCTACTTGTTTTTATTTATTAAAAATTATTAGATTCAATATATTTTATTCATCAAATTTTGATAATTTTGAAATATATTGGAATTTGTTTAATTAATGAAAAGTTTCTTTACTATTTCAAATATTTTGAAATAATTGTATATAAATGGAAGACACAAGAATGGCAATGGCAATCCCATGGCAATCTAGTAAGTAGTGTAGTTGTAGGCTATCTATTGTTTGGAACCAAAGTGTTGGATGGACCAGCATTGCCATCCTAATGCAATCCCACTGAGGCTGATGGGATTGCATTGGAATGGAGATAAATGAAAATTCATTAAAGCCCCTGGCCTGGTGGCAGCCAGCAGCACCCCAGACGGGGAGGAGAGAAGGGAATGGTCCTCCCCCTTTTCTACCTCCTCCTCCATCTCTCACCTCACCTCACCCCAGCTACTTCTCCCTGTGTACTTCATCTACTTAGCCTGTAGGACAGGGGTCGGCAACAGGCGGCCCGCGGGCCAAAATTGGCCCCCCAGAAATAATATCTGGCCCGTGAGATAATTTTGAGAATTCTTTTTTTTTTTTTTTTTTTTTTTTAATATTTTTTGAATTAAACAACTCTTCCAGTTTCGTAAATATAATGTCTGCAGTGGTCTGCCCTTCTAATGGGATAAGAGACAGCAGCTCTTCCTTGAAAACCTTTCCATCAAAATATCTAACATAAACGCACAACTGGGCTACATCTGTGTTGTCAGTGCTCTCATCTATGGCCATGGAAAAGTAATTTGCATTACGGAGACTGTCGATAATTACACCCCGCACCGCGTCCGACAGTGCCTCGACACGGCGGGTGGCGGACCTAGCAGACAGGGACAGCTGTTTGACTGACGCAATGATACCATCAGTAGACTTGTCGGTAGCGAGTTCCTCCAAAACTGTCACCATCATCTCCTTGAAAACCTCTGCATCTGTGAAGGGCTTGTTGTGCTTTGCGAGCACCCAGGACGCCTTTAGAGAAGCACTGGTCACTTTCTGTTGCGATGTGAGGCCTCGCACCAGGATACTGCTGCTGCGTGCATAAGATGCTTTCAGTCTTTCAATTTCTTTCTTTCGTGTCTCTGATTTTGGTGGGAAATTCACTTTGAAGGTGGGATGCTCCGTATCGTGGTGCCGTCTAATGTTATATTCTTTGCAAACAGACACTGGTCTGTTGCAGATCAAACACATGGGATTTGCATTAGTGAAACCAGGTAAGATGAACACATACCGATCTGTCCACTCCTCTCTAAAAACTCTGTTTTCACTGTCAACTTTCCTCTTCAGACTTTTCGATAGCGCCATTGTTGTTGTCTGTATTTCGCTCACTAGCAGCAGCTGAAATGTTTTCTGCAATCAAGCAACAGACTGAACAAATAACAGCGAGCGCATAAACACGATGCATTTTAAATGATTTCTAAAATGTTATAGCTAGATTAGAGGAAAATGGAGAAAAAAAAAAAAAGACACCATATTTTTCCAGCAAAAAAAAAAGAAAAAAGTTGATTTATATTGGTCAAATAGACCCGAATTAGACCCGAATTAGACCGAATTAGACCCGAATTCGGCCCGAATTCGGCGCGCGTGCGCGCCAGACGGCCGGCCCGCGATGGAATGTCTGGGAATAATATTGGCCCGAGGACAATCTCAGTTGCCGACCCCTGCTGTAGGAGCTGACCTGTTCTGACCATATTCCACATGTTGATCTAACCTCATCAAACCCTGTACACACTCAAGACACGCTCCATACTGTATAATATGGCCAGTACAGAATTCATTCCATATGTTGATCTGACCTAGCCTGCAGGCTTTGGCCAGACTCATAACGTGGATTCACTGACGTTTCCTTCCCGCGGAAGCGTCAGTGACTCCAGCGTCCACGAGCGCCAGCGCTCGCCCAGCAGTCTGCCGTCACGCAGACGGATATGCGTGCCCTCAGGGCGTCTTAGTGTGCACATATGCAGGTGCACACATACTGTACATATGCAGGTGCACACATACTGTACATATGGTATGTCGTGAACTGAATCCACAGAGACCAGCATGCCTGCACATGATAACAGAGTTCCTTCAGTCAGAATATATATCAGGAAAAAAAGCATTTACCTCCATGTGGATAACACAGTTACTCTAAACCGAATGTGCATGCATGAATGCGCGCGCACGCGTGCACGCACGCACACACGCACGCACACACGCACGCACGCAAATGAGTACAGAAAAAGCTACACGACTTTATGTGCATTTGGTCCATTTCGTGATTGAAAGAGATTTGTAAAACCAGATATATGAAAAGCCTGTGTCTTTGTTGGCAGACTGTGTACCGAGAATGTAATTGGATTTCTTTTCCTCCCTCGCGGATTTGCAGATGGAATTTCACTATACGGGGGAAGCGAGCGGAGAGTTATGAGCATCGCACAGCACCTGTATGCACATTCTGTTCACATGCAGACATTTTGTACACACCCACACACACACACTTTCCCTCGCCCCACAGAGTACACGGCTCGGCAAACAGTGTGATATTGCAAGTGGCAGTGTGTGGCTCCATTCAAACAGAGAGAGAATATTACTGTGGCTGTTATACACCGCATTCATGTTATTGCTAACATCAGAGGCAATATTCAGAGTCAGTATTCTCCACCCTCTGCTTCCCGTGGCAGTCTAGGAAGAACTATACTGCAGAATCGACCTCGCGCTATACCCGTCGGCATGGTGCGTGTGAGCGTGTGTGTGTGTCTATGAGAGAGAGAGAGAGAGAGAGAGAGAGAGACTGTGTGCAATCATGCAAACTGTGGCATTTGTTATTATATTATAATGTGGGATTCTGCATTGTCACCTGCCATGTGGGTGTGAGTGCGTATACACGCATGCAAGTGATTACGTGTGTGTGTGTGTGTGTGTGTGTGTGTGTAGAGTCATGTAGGGGGCTGGATTAGATCTTGATTCTCAGTAGATCCGTGACTCTGCATGATCTCACACATAATGTTGTGCGTGGCAAAACAGAAAAGAGAATAAGAGAATGACAGTGAGAGAGAAAAAGAAGAGCATCTTCAGGCAATTCATGCTTCATCCACTCCTGCACACACACACACACACACACCCAGGGCAAGGCCCACGGTCGTGGTTAGCTCAGAGCAGAGGTAATGACTTGAGGATTTCTTCACAGACATTTTAATTGCTTTTTCCATTCACGGTTTCCTCCCGCTTCTCCTCACCAAACTGCCACAAATACACAAACGCACACTTTTGAGGTGCATCTCTACTATAGACTACATATAGAGCAGAGACCTGACATTTCCCACCCTGACTGTGACAGTGGAAAAACTCCCCCTTTAGCTGGAAGAAACATCCTTTATGTGAGCTTGCAGGTTTCAGCTCATAATGGCTCCTTTATCTTCTTATTGTTACTACAGTAACAGTGCCAATGATTAAACATAATGGACTGAATGCACATAGTAATGTACACACATACACACACAGAAAATCGATCACACCCACACTTGTGCACAGGCACGGAGATGAACATACCGACACTGTAGTGCATACTGTACAGATGTATACTGCAGTAAAACCCTGAGTGATGATTTCACTCAGCGAGTGTAGCGTACAAATGGAACCTAAAGTAAACCAAACAAGTAACAACCCTGCAGGATGTGACAGTGCATATAGGGTAGTTAGAGACAGACGTACGCACACAGCATGACATTTCTGAAAGAGTGACTGCAACAGCTTCTTTTGCAGCTAGCAGCCTTGAGGCAGCGCCCAGCCCAGTGATTGATACCTCTGATACCACCGCCAGTATACACGCATGCACGCGCACGCACACACACATGCACATTGCACACACACACACACACGCACGCACGCACGCACGCACGTCATTCTCCCTGTGTATTCTAACTGGCAGAAACATACATCTCCCTCTTGTTTCTTGCTATCCATCTCCAGCTTCCTCGCCTCTTCACATCAATATCAGTTTCTGGTAATATCCATCCATCCATCCATCAGACAACAGAATCTCTCTCTTTAATGCTCATGTTGTGACTTGTTTGTTTTTTGCCTCCACGGAGACTTTTTTTTTTATACTTGACAGTTGAACTGGAACGTGGTGTCCAACGTACTGTACCAGCAATAACATTTCATGAGTTAAACCTTGAATCTCTTTCTTTTTACACATTTATATCTTCGTTCAGTCATGCACCATGCCTCTAAACACCTACCTAGTCCCAGCCAAACCCAAGGCAGCCACTTCAACGCACGCACACGCACGCACGCACACACACCTGCAGTTTATATAACACACCTGATGGCTTCTTGACTCGCCCCGCTCCACTCGTCTGGCTCCGCTCCACTTTCCGACACCCCTCCCGTCCGAAGGTCAAAAAGCCGGTCTTCCTCTTTCTCTTTCTCTTCCTCCTCGCCTCCTTTTTGCCCCCTCTCACTTTCTCTCTTCTTCTGGGCAGAGAGTGAGAGTCACTGAGAGGAGAGAGAGAGAGAGAGAGAGAGAGAGAGAGAGAGAGAGAGAGAGAGAGAGGGAGATTGAGAGAGAGAATCCGTGCAGTGGCAGGAAATCCTCAGCTACAGCCAGGGAGAACCTGAAGAGACTTGTGATGATGGAGCTATGGGCTAAACAGGGCTGTGGATGGAGAGTGGGGGGACGGGTGGGGGGGCGGGTAGTACCAGCTGACTGAGCTGGAGTAGTGCTGGGGGGAGGCTAGCGTAGCTATGCTACACACCGGTATCTAGCCTATAGAATAGATGTGTGTGTGAGAGAGAGAGAGAGAGAGAGAGATGCAAGCTAACAGTTCAGTGCTGCACAGCTCCGTGTCAGCAAGCCCTCTCTCTCTCGCAGCTACCACATTCCACCTAATAGCAGCATCCTCCTGTCCTCTGCTCTCTCTCCCTCACGACACGTACTGCATGCCTTCTCCTCCATCATTATGGCTGTCTGGGGTGTAAGCTTGCACGAAGCTCGGTCCGCTTGGCGGATGAAAGATGTGGAGAGATATACCTTGTTGGGGTTCCAGTAATCTCTCAAGAACAGATACCTGAGCCTTTATACCAACATCTATAATAACATCTTATAATAACATAATGTGCACACACACAACTTTTTCACTGCTACAGAAGTCTGACGTGTTAATTTATGTCATTACAACAACAACAAAAGTAAAATTAACACATTAAAACCGGGAAAGCATCCGTGTCATTAATGTTAATGTGTTTTTTGTTTTATGATGTTTTATTGGGTTTTTTTTAAATACAAGACATACAAGGAACATGGTACACAAAAACAAAAAACAAAGAAACAACAACACCATCAATGACAAAACAAAACCGACAATAACACATACCCACCCACCCACCCGCTAGCCCTGAGGGGAGAATAGACTTATAAAAAAATGTACGGTAATAAAAAATACTTACAAAGAATAATTGGGAAAGAAACTTGTAGGCAAGAGATGACCATATAAAAGAAGCTAAGGAAGAGAGGGAAATTAATCAATTGCAGTTAAAGAATTAATATATAAAAGAAAAGGGTCCCAGGTTCTAGAGAATTTATTCAATGAGCCTCTAGTTGAGAATTACATTTTTTCTAGGTGAATAAAGGATGTTGTCTTTTAGCCAGGATGTCGTGGCAGGGGGGGTTAGGATTTTTCCAGTGAAGCAGAATGCGGCGCCTCGCTATGAGGGAGGCGAAGGCAACTGAATCTGCCTGACACCTACTGAATCTGCCCACCACAGGAGACACACCGAGTCATTGCCAAAGCATTTCCGGGGGTCCCCGGCCAAAAACGTTGAGAACCCCTGCAGTAGGAGACATGATTTGACTGTGTCACACAGCACAGTAGGAGACAGGATTTGACTGTGTCACACAGCACACTAGGAGACAGACAGGAGCTGGTATTAGGGAGGACAGGGAGTGTCGCACTACGCAGATGACACTCCGCCGTCCATTTATCATTTAATGCATTCATTCCCCTTCCAAACCTAATGCCCTGACAAAGACGGGCTTATTCAGCCCTCCCTAACACGGAGATTAGCTCCAGACAGACTCCACACGCACTCAGGCGACATGCAGGAGTGGAAAAGGAATATAATATGAAGGCATAAACAGTCCACAGGGACTTCAAAGGGAAAGCTGTCTGTGCGGTTTGCTGCGAAAGAGAAAGGGGTGGAAATACTGAGAAAGGACCATATTCACACGTCGGCCATTTTACGCTTATCATATGCATATGAAAAACAACAAAAAAAGTGTTGTAGCCTGCCCTATTTTTCTTCTTTCTAATTATTTGTTCGGCCCAAAATATTGTGTTTGTTGTCATGATTTGTCACGTTCCGAGTTGGCTTTGTTCGAGGCTTATAGATCTTTAAATAAATACTTTTTGAAATGTCTATTGGAAAAATGAATGGGGAATTATTTCCTGGGCCTGTCGTCGTCATGAAAGGGGGCGGGAATGCGACGCTCTAGCGTGGGTAATGGGTATGGTAATTGGGATATACCACTTGCCAGGGGTGTGTGTATTATTCTGTGCAAGAATTATGGCTGAAAAACTAAGTACTTAACTTGTGGGTTATGATGGTTTGGGTAATGTTTTATTTGTTTATTTTCATTAGTGATCAAGTGATGTTGCCACTAAGCAGAGGCCCAGGTTCCGTTTTTGAAAATTCTTGAAAGAATAATAAATCTGCATAATTCAGTGATGTAAATAGGTTTTCAATGTAATGGGTCCCGGGATGCACAGGTGGTCATTCAAATGAGTCCCAAAAAATTCTTGTGAGTCCCAAAAAAAATCACACCTGTGTGAAGTGAGTGGTGCAACTCCGTGAGGGGGTTCGCGGGGGGGGAGTTCCAGACCCAGGAATGCGCCCAGGTGGCCGGGCCGGTTCCGGCGTGCCGTGCCGTGCCGCGTCCGAAACGGTTGAGAAATGACAGTTACCGTGTGGCGGTCCCTCTACTGTACCCTCTACTGTACTGTACTGTCATGTATTGGCACCCCCCGAAAGCATCATATATACAGTTAATACGTGCGTGTGTGTTTGTGTGTGCGTTAGGTACAGATGGTGAAAAACAACCATGCTATTTTTGTGCTCATACCCAGACACACACATAGCTCCGTAAGGGAGTGGTTGCACCACTCAAAAATAATAATAAAACATCTTTTATAAAAAAATATATATATAAAAATATCAAATAGGCCTATACAGTATATCTTTTTATGTAGGCTAGTAGTATTAGCAAGCATATTATTGCAGTTGCAATTATTGTACTTAGCAAAAATGCAAATAGGTTTGCCATTGTGGATGTAAAATAATTTATTTGGAAAAGTGGAACTTAGAAGTCACTTGAGTCCCTGTCTACAGGGAAGAATGGCAGCTGCAAAAAAGACAGATTCACAAGCTCTCAACGCGCCGCATGCGCCTGTCTCTGCAGCGCCGTTTACAACGTGTTGAGAGCTTGTAGATCAACGTGAACGAACCCCTGACACCAGCGCTGCAAAAACAAACGCGTTGAGAACCCGCAGATGCGCCCATCTCTGCAGCGCCGTTTGCAGCGCGTTGAGAGCTTGTAGATCTGTCTGTTTTTGCAGCGCTGGTGTCAGGATTCGTTCACGTTACAGGCGGACGTGAAGTTCAATCAGTGCGTTGAATCAGCAGCAGCAACAAGCTAATAGCCAACACCACCACCACCAGTCTGTTAGCATAGCTTGTTGCTAACGATTTGTCACTCCGTCTTTTTCTTTTCTCTCTTTTATTATTTTTCCCCCCGACTTCACGGGTCGCGCATTGGGTTGTGATGAGACCCGATGTTGCAGCCTGTGTGTGACCGAAAGAGTGCTAGACTTCCACGTAGAACAGTGTGTGACCGAGAGAGTGCCAGTCTTCAGTGCAGCCAGGATAAAGTTGCGTCCACAGGATGCAGAGGCTTTTGGTTTATTGCGTCCCATAACTATAAAGTGCGTTTTGGGACGCAAAACGCACCCTATTTACATCACTGATAATTGCAAAAACATATATTCTTATGAGAAACCAATAAAAGTAGAACTAAACCTAATTTGTGAGCATTTGCAGTAGGATATGAATAGGCCTATATACCCAGGGGGCAAAGGGGGTTGACCTGCATTTGTCATAACATACAAAGTTGTCCACCAGAAATAATATCTATGACCCCATAGGATCACAACCTATATGGACAACTCGGTCAATTTTGTTGCGAAAGTCCAATATGGCCGCCCCCAATATTAGCCCCTATTAGTTATAATGGGGGGTGAATAGGGCAAATTTTTAAACTGAGAGATAGTTCCACAAAACTTCTCAGGTTGATCAATGATATGAATACGAACATTTTTTGTATTGCAAGTTTCCATGAAATCCAATATGGCCGCCACAATATGGCCGCCACAATATTAGCACCAAGAAAATAGGTTTTGGCTCTAACTTCTGAACCAGATGAGCTAGAAATGCAAACTTGGTGTCTATTTCATGGTTTCTGACCATGAGAGACTCAATGGAATACCTATTTTATTATTGGGTGTGTCTGGACCCTTATTGTGCATATTTACAAGATGGTGGCTACCCGAAATAGTGCTTTACCATTATTTCTACCATGATTGTTGACTGTTTTGGCAAACACAAGCAATATTAATCCATTGGCTAAGATTCATGGCACAGAAGGGACATATTTTCTTGAGCTTGCATATTGTCAAAATGGCTGCAAACATGAAAAAGAAAAGAGACATTACATTTCCTGTCAGATCCTATTACCCAGGGGGGCAAACCACCCCTTTTTGGATACCTGCATTTGCCATAACATCAAAGGTTGTCCACCAGAAATATCTATGACCCAATAGAATCACAACCTATATGGACACACCAGTCAATTTCTTTGCTGGAAATCCAATATGGCCACCACAATATTAGCCCCCATTAGCCTATAATGCGGGTGAATAGGGCAACATTTTAACTGAGGGATATTCCCACGAAACTTCACAGGTTGATCAATGATATAAATACCACAATGGTTTGTATTGGAAGTTTCCATGATATCCAATATGGCCACCACAATACTAGCACCCAGAAAATAGGTTGGGCTCTAAATTCAGAACCAGATGAGCTATAAATACAAACTCATGGTTTCTAACCACGAGAGAGATATATCAATATTTTAGCCATAATTTCCCTCTATTAAGCATTATTGTTCTGGGGTGTTTCTTTGCAGAAAGACATCCCTCTGGCTGTATTTTGGTTTTGTTATACAGTTTCTTTTGGCATTTCCTCTGTTTATGTTGACAATCATCCCTGGTAGGGACGTGCATCGTCAAGCCGGACATCCCTTCCTTCACTGAGTATGGATGGTCTCTCAGTGATGGTCCCCTGTCCATCTAGAGCCAGCCTGGCCTATGCCAGAAAATCTGTTCATGTGCCAGGGACTGGAGACAAGATGCAGCAGGAGCTTCACTCCATTCCTGACTGGGGATGCATCACCATTATCTTGGACTCTGGCTGGCATCCTGTCATGAAAGGACGCAATGAGAGAGATCAATGTCCCTGGACAGCCAAACTTGCCAGGGATCTGCCACAGGCCCTCACGATTGACTGTGTGAAAGGCCTTGGTGAGGTCGACAAACACCATATAGAGACCCTTCTGCTCTCTGCACTTTTCTTGCAGCTGGCAAATGGAAAAGATCATGTTACAGGTACCTCTGCCTCCGTGGAAACCACATTGGGATCCAGGGACAACATTCTCAGCATGGCTGATTAGCCGGTTGAGGATGATTCTTGCTAAGATCTTTCCTGTGATGTTCAGGACTCAGGAGGGCTATACCATGATGGTTATCCAAGTATGCCCCGTCCCCTTTCCTCTTGTAAACATGCACTATGGATGCGTCCTTGAAGTCTTGAGGGACTTCGTCCTATCCAGATTACCTGGTACAGGTGCCATGCCTCCATTCTTGTAGATGTCTGCGGGCAACCCATCACCTCCTGGTGCCTTTCCAGAAGGCAGTGCTTTCACTGTCTCTGCACTGGTGGGGGTGAGGGGGGGGTCAGCCAGATTTGATTGGCAGCTGGGGTATCGTGGCAATATCCTCTTCGGAAATTGAGGACTCTCTGTTTAAGACCTCACTGAAGTGCTCTTCCCAGTGTGCTAGGATGTCACTCTTGTCAGTGAGCAGGACACTTGTCAGAGGAGCGGACTGGAGTTTAGCCAGTGGTTTTGGGCCCATAAATAGCACACAGAATGATGCATGCATCTGAGACATTCCCAGTCAGGAATGGAGTGAAGCTCCTGCTGCATCTTGTCTCCAGTGCCTTGCACATTAACAGATTTTCTGGCAGCCTTTGATACAGCTACATAATATTGTCTTGTTCATTGACATAGGCCAGGCTGGCTCTGTAGATGGACAGGGGACTGCATTCCCGTCACTGAGAGACCCTCCAGACTCAGTGAAGGAAGGGATGTCCGGCTTGGCGATGCACGTCCCTGCCAGGGATGATTGTCAACATAAACAGAGGAAATGCCAACAAACAGTAGAACAAAACCAGAATACAGCCAGAGGGACGTCTTTCTGCAAAGAAACACCCCAGAACAATAATATCTTTCGTGGTTAGAAACCATGAGTTTGTATTTCTAGCTCATCTTGTTCAGAATTTAGAGCCAAACCTATTTTCTGGGTGCTAGTATTGTGGTGGCCATATTGGATATCATGGAAACTTCCAATACAAAAAAATATGGTATTCATATCATTGATCAACCTGTGAAGTTTTGTGGAAATATCCCTCAGTTAAAAATGTTGTCCTATTCACCCGCATTATAGGCTAATGTGGGCTAATATTGTGGTGGCCATATTGGATTTCCAGCAAAGAAATTGACCGGTGTGTCCACATAGGTTGTGATTCTATTGGGTCATATATATTTCTGGTGGACAACCTTTGATGTTATGGCAAATGCAGGTATCCAAAAAAGGAGTGGTTTGCCCCCCTGGGTAATAGGATCTGACAGGAAATGTAATGTCTTTTCTTTTTCATGTTTGCAGCCATTTTGACAATATGCAAGCTCAAGAAAATATGTTCCTTCTGTGCCATGAATCTTAGCCAATGGATTATTATTGCTTGTGTTTGCCAAAACAGTCAACAATCATGGTAGAAATCATGGTAAAACACTATTTCGGGTAGCCACCATCTTGTAAATATGCACAATAAGGGTCCAGACACACCCGATAATGAAAATAGGTATTCCATTGAGTCTCTCATGGTCAGAAACCATGAAATAGACACCAAGTTTGCATTTCTAGCTTATCTGGTTCAGAAGTTAGAGCCAAAACCTATTTTTTTGGTGCTAATAATGTGGCGGCCATATTGTGGCGGCCATATTGGATTTCATGGAAACTTGCAATACAAATTTTTTTCGTATTCATATCATTGATCAACCTGAGAAGTTTCGTGGAAATATCTCTCAGTTTAAAAAATTGCCCTATTCACCCCCTATTATAACTAATAGGGGCTAATATTGGGGGCGGCCATATTGGACTTTCGCAACAAAATTGACCGAGTTGTCCATATAGGTTGTGATCCTATGGGGTCATAGATATTATTTCTGGTGGACAACTTTGTATGTTATGACAAATGCAGGTTTCCTAAAAAAAGGGTGGTTTGCCCCCTGGGTAATAGGGGTTTTCCTTACTCAAAGTCTAGCCATGGTACCTCAGTTTAAACACAATGGATAAAATAAACACTAGCCTAACTAAGAGTAATAATGAGATCCATTAACACTTTCATACCAATACTCAACACTTAAACATTAATAATGTAAATATATAAATAGAGCCACTAACTTAACATTACTGTATGTTTGCTATTCGACATAACATCTCATCTCAGGCCATATGGTTCTCTAACATTTTAATGTTTGCCCCAATTTTGTGCCAGGCATTCCCATAGGAGATCTGTGGTGTTCATTCAAAACATTTCACAAACTTCTATTGAGAATGGGAAAAGCTATTGGTTTTGAATTTTTGATAGCACATCAGTGAGCTGGATGCAATCCTACCTGGAGGGGAGCGAACAGATGGTGGAGGTGAACGGTACACTGTCCCCCCCCCCCCCCCCTCCCAGTGAGCTGTGGCGTTCCACAAGGAAGCATACTTTACTTTACTGTTCCTAATATATGTAAACGACATGACATCAGCTTGTGACTGCAACTTGTTCCTGTTCGCAGATGACTCAGCACTGCTGGTCTCGGACAGGAACAAACTGCAGGTTGAAAAGAACTCGGTAGAATCTGCACCTGGCTCGCTGATAACAAACTATCCTTACACCTGGGAAAAACTGAATCCATTCTCTTCGGATCAAATAGTAATCTCAGCAAGGCAGATGGCTTCTTGGTTAGAGTGGGTGACAATATTATCACACGAAAAGATGAAATTATCTACCTAGGTTCCATCCTGGAGGCTAATCTTTCTGGTGATAAAATGGCCACCAACGTAATCAAAAAAGTCAATCAAAGAACAAGATTCCTTTACAGGATCTCCTCACTGGTCAACAAAAACACCTTGAAGACCTTAACAGGAGCCCTCGTACAAGGTTTCTTTGACTATGCATGCACCTCTTGGTACAACAGCACCTCAAAGGCCCTTAAAACAAGGATCCAGACCTCCCAAAACAAACTGGTCAGGCTCCTACTTGGCCTCACCCCCCGAACCCACCTCACCCCTGCCCACTTTGACAGGCTGGAATGGCTTAGGGTCGATGACAGAGTACAGCATCTTGCAATGGGTCTGGTCCACAAGATTCGATACACCACCAAGATACCCATGTACCTGTCTAAATACTTCCTTAATGTTAACGAAGTCCACACCAACAACACCAGAGGGAGTGCAACAAACCATGTACAACCCAGATTCGGCACAAACAAGGGACTAAATTATTTTCGCTCCTATGCCACCAAAATGTGGAACGCCCTACCAACAGTCATTAAGACATGTGAATCCCTTGACTCCTTCAAAACCGCTCTCAAAGGGCACCTACGGACAACTGCAATTCGAAACTGGCCCCCGTAAAATCTGAATCCCCCCCACCCCCCCCCCCCCCTTTTTCTCCTCACTGTATACAGTATGTTTCTTTTCCCTTTTTACCTCCTGTATGATGAATTCCTGTTCTGTTCTTTGACTATATAGAAGTGTCTATTTGTACGTCTCTAAATGTTTTGATGAATTGAACATGGTGGACCCTCTTGTAAACATGCTTAATTGGGTCGTCCACTCACAGTTAACAGTCTTTGTATTGAGTTTGTGCTTGAAATGTACTGTAATTCTGCAAACTGTTAATAAATATTTCAATCAATCAATCAAAAAATCAATGGGGGCAACAAGTAGGCAGAAATGCATTGGACTCAGGCAACAGCCCAGGTGTAATGATCTTAAATCCCTTTATTTTAGATTGTTTTGTAGTAATCGTACAACATAAACATTACAGATACTTTACAATTGTTACTGTACAATACTGTTGTGGAGTGGACTAACTTTCTGTGGTTTGGAGGCGAGGAATGATGCCACAACAAGGGTTTTCAGTAGCAGGCTGTTTACTGGCAGAACGGCAGACATACAGTGTACTTCCAACAGGTTGGCACAATAACAACAGGACGTCATAGGTCGGCAATAATACAGCAGCAGTACAGGTAAACTCACACTACTACTGTCTCTTTGGTGGGTGAGTCAGTCCGTGGTGGTCGGGCGTAGACGGAGGATTATTCACTCGGTACGACTCTACACTCATTGAACACCGGAACATAACTGACTTAGACCAGGCGGGCTGAACAGAATACCCAGAACTCTCTGAGGCTGAGAGCCAATAGCAACAGATTACGTCTAGTAAAGACACACATCATAGGCTGTGGGCAATGTTGTAGCAGGGCATAGAATGACAGTTGTTCCCGCGTTACAATACTTTAAAACAGTTGGCACACATGCCTAAAATTGCTCTTATTTGCGCCGCCCTCGTTGAAAACAATAATGTATTTCAAACTCCAGCTTGTCCCTCTCCAGTCCAGGGCCAGGCTGCATGAACAGCGCTCGGTTTCTGCCCCCTATATCGTAAAAGATGGCCCTGCAGTAGCCTGCCTACCTACCGTTCTGCTCGTGCAGCTTTCGAAGTTCGCGCTCTTGTTCAGTGAAGCCTGCATGCTCTGTCAGCCTCTGTGTCGCTTGTCCAAAAGGAAAGATCTACAAGCTCACAACGCGTTGCGACGCGATGCGTGGTGAGCTTCTGCATCTGTTTTGTAACATGACACGTACCCTGCAGGCTGCATAACTTGGAGCCAACCAATAGGAAAGAACGAAGCACTGTGCGTATTCGTCACTTGGGATTTGTAGTTTTTCTTCAGTATCCTGGAGATTCCAGAAGATATCTAGGGTTGTACTAGTTGGGCTATCAATAATCTATTCATTTAATTATGATTAACTAAAATGACTCATGTGTGCATGCCTGTTTTGCTGAAATTAGACATTAAGGCCCCATATTTATTAGATCTAATTAGATTATGAGAATGTTGACTTCACTACTAATCCTAATCCTAATCCTAAAAATAGGGACACACGTACAGTATGCAGGCTATGTGTGTGTCTTAGTAATATAGTATAAGCTATAATATAATATAATATAATATAATATAATATAATATAATATAATATAATATAATATAATATAATATAATATAATATATGAAATACATATTGCCAGCGCCGTCGTTAGGTATACGCACATAACGCACTGCGCGTAGGGCAACACGTTGCTGAGGGCAACACAATGAGCGAGGCAGCAAGCCCCCTTTTTCTTTTGTTCACGTGTTCCTCCTGCAACTTGCGTGCCTCGATCCACCACAGTGCTCTGCTCAGACTCAGAGCTATAACTATATTATTTTGTTTTGAAACAAAATCGCCTCCCCGCTGGTTACAAGAGAAGGAAATAAAATGAAGGAAACAGACGTTTAGAGGCTCCCTATCACTTGCAAAGTTGAAGGTATGTTGATGTGTTCATTATTTTGCTAACATTAGGACAAGTGGGAAGTAGAAACGTGGAGAGGAGATGTGTTTTGGACAAACAGCAGTGGTGTTGATTTATATCAAATGAAGTCTGTACGGCTGAAGATAAATGAACACATAACAGCATGGTGTTGATTTCAAATCAACACCAAATCAACACGCTTCATGTCAGAGTGTTTGTGTTGTGGCGCCTCAGTGTGATTGAGTTGCTATCATGCACTGGTTCCCAAACACTGGGTTGGGTTGGGACCCATTTGTGGATCATATGGACCAATTGTTATAGGTCACGATTCGAGTAAAAAAATCAATTTTCTTTCCCTACATTTAGGATTTAATATTTTGTTGTAGCCTATATGTTGTATACATTTTTAAAAACAAACAAACAAATCTAAGAATTCCATAAATACAAATTATAATAATACGTAGTGAAAATAGCTGATCTACAAGCTCTCAACGCGGTGCGAAGCAACACCTTGTGGGATTGTATATCTGATATTTTCACTAGTTTGGGTCCCGGCCCGGGAAATCCCTCTTGTGGGTCTCGACCTCGACCTGAAAGGTTTGGGAACCAAAGCACTTCAGTAATTGTGCTGAGGTGCACCGTGCACCTCAGCCACCCCAAAGAACCTCAGAAGAACCCTGAGGTGCTATATAGCATCACAACCATCCCAAAGAACCACTGGAGAACCGCTGAGGCACCCGCGCCGCAGCCACCCGAAGAACCACTGATGTGTGTGTGACACCCAAGGGGGCAGGCAGACTTTCCAACGTTGAAGCTCTGGGTCCTAGTGGTAGGAGGAGGGACTACAGGCGGACCCGTGGATTCATGACCGGGAAACCCCGTGCAGCTGGGCTTTAACGTTGAGCGCTCGGTTGCCCTACGTCACTCAGGACCTCAAAGTTGAGGTCCTGGGAGGGACTTCCGGCAGTCTTCCGGGTGCTTCAAAACGCCACTGAGCAACTTCCACTGACATGAATAGCTGGGGGGGCGGAGCTTCGCGCCAGTTCAGTCTCTATTATATATATACTCTATGGTGACACCTGACACACACAATAAAATGCTAAGTGCTATTGTTAACTCTCAAGAGTAAAATTAAGTTCAGAATGCTAGGTGCATAAGGTTCACATTTTAGTGGTAGTGGTGCAGTGGACAGAGCGGCTGTCTTGGAACTGGAAGGTTCCCGGATCGAACCCTGGCTCCTTTGGTTTTCTGTCAAAGTGTTGTTGAGCAAGGTCACTGGTGCATGCCATATCGTCGCTGTCGGGCAGAAACCTCTTATCTCCATATTCTAACTCTTTGTGATTTGGGGTCTCTTCCGGCTCTGGGGGGTCTGTATCTCAACGGAAGGCAACATGGAGGCAACGGGAGGCGATATTGGTCACAAGCGTTCCCGAGATTCCTTGTGAAGCATAGCGGAAGCAATGCACCGGCTTCACTGACTGGCCAACCCGACCCGTCAACCTCATTGTAGATCTGCTATTTTCGGCTTATGTTCCCACAAAGATTTGGCGAACACCCTGTAGTAACTCTGAGGACCCATGTATTGAAGACCCCTGTAAATAGAGTATTCAATCAATCAATCAATCAATCAATCAATCAATCCGTCAGACAACAAGAGTATTGCATAATGGGCAGGATGTTTATGTCTCTTGAGTAGGCCAGTGCCCAAAGTGCACCAGTCGAGTCTACATGACAAATCATTATTCGGAGTCATGCCTTGTATCCGACTTGTGCCCAATGATGTTATGAGCATTTGTGTTATTTAACTAGGATTTCATGTGTCTACTCCATCCCATCCACTCACTGAGCCCCATGTCCTTAATGGAAAAAGCAATACTGCCTTCAAAACCATCCTGAAACTGTGATTGAAGCCAAATTTGTAACCATTTTAGTGCATGCCACACGCTTTTTCTGGTGTAATGCATAACCCTTTGTCAAGATCATGATGTAGGCTACTGCAGCCTACTCTACAGTAACATTCTCAGTGTTAGTTTATCGATTTGTAACTGTGTGCAAAAGCGATAACATGCAGGATGTTACCATGGCGTGTAGTGCTTGTAAAGCCTCTCTCACAAAAAGGGAGAGACTGCAGACAAACTCAGAGTCCATAAACCAGCTCTTCAGATTTGCGTAAAACAGGCTAAACAGCTGAAGGATTTAAAAAATGTTTCGAACAATTCTCCCCAATTAGTACCATGACCCATCCCTCTGTCCACTCCCACCCACTCCCACCCAATTCTTTCTGCATCTTTTGCAATGTGTCCCTCGTTTGCCTCCTCTCTCGTCTAAACCATTAAGACCTAAGGCCGATTGTACATACCGTCTCTTTCAGGTGGAAACTTCATATGTCCAAAACTGTTACTTTTCAGGATTAAAAAAAACTGCAAAAGTAGCAAATGTACAAGTTTGAAACACGCCACAGGTTTCGAGCTTGTGGATCTTCTACTTTCGATGCTTTTGTATGATGCTGTATCAAGCATAGGGCGTTCATTTACGAAGAAACACAAAACGTTGGCCTACATCAACCCGAAATGCCTTCTACTGTAAATGGTTGCTATATAAATATCTAGCTAAAATACCTTTAGTTACTCCTTTGCGCCCTCTACCGATATTGCCAAGAGAAATATCCTTAGGGCTATGGACCAGAGCTAGCTAAAAAAATAAACAAGGACGTTCAGTACATCGCCGCTCCATCTCCACTTACTGTATGGCTGTTGCTATGGCCACGGTAATAAAGCAGATGGCGGCTGGCTGACTCGGTGCCGACTGAGAGCACAGCACGGCGTGTGCTCGGGCATTAATGTGCTCGCTTTAAAAGTACCAAATGCATAAAGAAACGCACATACACGCTCGCACATTAACATGGAACCATCGTTCTTGAAAGGTTGTGCATTGTCAGCCAGGCAATATAGTTTTTAAGTATATATAAAAACTTTTTCTACTTCATTCAGCGGATCCATCCATATACTCCCTAGCCAGAATGCAAGCACCCACACGGGCATTGAAATGCTATTACGTGCCGGAAATTAGTTTCCTCCCGAAAGCTTTTTTTCCCCCCCCTCCATCTACTTCCCGATGATGAAGTTGTTACAGAGACACTTGTGCCGTGTATTGACAGCGGGTGGAGTGTAGATGTGGAAGCCAGATTGATAATTGAGTGTGTTAACTGTCATTTCGGTGGAGGAGGGGAGAGACAGATTATGGTGCGCGCATATAATCGGACGCGCGTGAACGCGCCAGGTGCGAGGACCTCCTCCTCTCGCCTCGTCCGCCATCACTCACTCATTAAGAGCATCAGAGCATGTTATTAAACACGCACGTGCACACACTCACTAATGCGTATCATTGAATACATTTAATTATCAAGAGTTTCTACTGCTGAAATAGCGACAAGTGCAGGGTGCGTTCGACTTCCAAACAAAACGGCTCTTCGTCAGAACATTTCTAATTAGCGGAGGTGGGTGGGGGGATATTAACCTGGGTTTTCTCAAGTGTGTGTGCGTGTGTGTTCATTCTCAGGTAATTATATTTCCAGAGACAGAGGCAGGCCTGTGCTTATCAGACGCGTCCCATCCTGAGGCAGATCAGATCAGACTGTAAAAGCTAATTAATTGCGGCTGCGAGGAGAGGAAGAGGAGGAGAAGAGAATTGCCGGGGTTGAGAGGATGAGGATTGAGAGTACGGAAAAGGGCAGAGGTTAACCCATGGAATTGGAGTGCCGGGGGGGTGGACCTCCCACTGGTGTGTGTGTGTGCGTGTGTGTGTCTGCCTGCACGTGTGCGTATGTAAGGCCTGCATAATTCAATACTATACGTCCGTCTCTAGACAGAGACCCGCCCTTGGTAACGCCCCGCCTGCCTCTGATTGGTCAGAGCTCGTTGTTGTCAATGTCAAAAACAGTCAAAGATGGCGGCACCCTAAAAACCCTCTTTGAGAGTGTAAAATTAAACCAAATAGACCCTTACGGAACACAGAAGTAGTATTCCAAAGGTGAATTAACGCAGCTTGGCACGCGCGACAGATGACGCTCCAGAATGCAGACTTGTAACTTAACTTTTATATTTGTAGAAGAGGCAAACTAATATTGTTTATGCGGTTTGCTTTGATTATATAATTGAACACATACCCTGTAATATGATTTGATTTGGGTGTTCTAATAAATAATGTGTTTGTGTTGATTATCGTGTGTCCGTCTCCATATTTATTTAGGCCCTCGTCGGGTGCTATTACAGTGATGGTCTGCAGTTTTACGCTGGGGCTGTGAGTTTTCACTCTGTTAATAAATACAGGCTAATAGTGCAATTCTAAATTAGAACTATATGTACCCCTGTGTATTGTCTGCAGTGCCAGCCTATGGATACATAATACCGTCATCAGTAATACACCAAAATACTTATAGTAACAAAGAAGTAACATTAGGGCCTGTGCAACAACACTATGCCATTATAATTATAGTAATCTAACACTATTATACTAAAAAAGGATATAAAGCTGAAGGGTAGAGGCCTTTTTACAGTACAATATCTTTCAAGTTTATTTTGATCAAACATCTGATAGCGTGCTTGCCTATTTATATACTGTTGACTTTGACATCAAGACTCATAACACAAATAAAATATTACATTAACCAGTGCTGCAGATCAAACAGGGGGCCAATCAGAGACAGGCGGGGCGTTACCAAGGGCGGGTCTCTGTCTAGAGACGGACGTATAGAGAGTGGCCCCCCGACGAGAGGCCCGGAAAATAATTCCCCGTTCATTTTCCCCATAGACATTTCAAAAAGTATTTATTTAAAGACGTTTACATCGCAGACAAAGCCAACTCGGCTTGTGACAAATCATGACAATAAACACAATGTTTTGGGACGATCAAATAATTAGAAAGAAGAAAACAACACTTTTTCTTTGGTTTTTCTTCTTACTAATTATTTGATCGGCCCAAAACATTGTTATGTATATTGTCCTGATTTGTCACGAGCCGAGTTGGCTTTGTCCGCGGCATAAACGTCTTTAAATAAATACTTTTTGAAAACTCTATGGGGAAAATGAATGGGGAATTCTCTTCGTCGTCATGAAAGGGGGCGGGACTGCGACGCTATAGTATTGAGTCATGCTGTTTGTAGGCCTACATGTGTGAGTGAGAGAGAAACAGAAAATGAGATAGTTCGCTAACTCAGCCTGGGTTTTTTAACACGAGATGGAACACTAAAGCCAAACATCTTAACCACTAACCTAAACGGGAATTCCCCCATTGACCCGGGGATATACTGTATGTATTAGGTTTTTAGTCTTCAGGCCGAGACTCTGTGTGTGTGTGTGTGTGTGTGTGTGTGTGTGTGTGTGTGTGTGTGTGTGTGTGTGTGTGTGTGTGTGTGTGTGTGTGTGTGTGTGTGTGTGCGTGCGTGCGTGCGTGCGTGCGTGCGTGCGTGCGTGCGTGCGTGCGTGCGTGCGTGCGTGCGTGCGTGCACTCGTACATGTGCAGATTGTGCGCACAGCATAATGCATGCTATTAAATTTAAGCCAGTGTCAGCAAGCAAGGTTTTGTCAGGGTCAGAGGTTAAATGTTCCTTCCTACCCATCTCTGCTGATGAAGCGTCTGGCCTATACAGTTCACATAAAGGCACACGCACTCAGCACAAACTCACTGAAGATAGGAACGTTTTAAAGCCTGATGTAGAATTTGTCGTGTGATGGAGACGTGCCGGGAATAGCCGATCTGCAAAGCTCGCATTGTGAGTTTTGGCAGAACGGCTATTTTCGACACGGGACACCATCATGCGACAGAAATTCAGTGTAATGTTGCTGTCGGGCAGAAACCTTTTTTTGTGTGTCTGTGTAAACGCCCTACTACGATCACACTACAGCGTCACACAAAAGCATCAAAAGTAGAACATCCGCAAGCTTGAAACGTGGCAGGGAGTGATGTCTTTTGAGCTTGCCGTCTTCGAAAAATAATTTTGGATATATGTTTTGGACATATGAGGTTTCCACCCGACAGAGACGATAAAGAGGGGGACAGGATTCGGCTGAGACTAATGCGTAAAAACAACATGCTGGGGCCGTCCTCGTCTAACCAAACACTCATTTGATTAATAGAGAGAGGAGTTTGCCTTCCCACAATATTGCCTTCTAGCAAATTAATGCTGTTATGGAAAACAGCCTCTTCAGATCGAGTGTTTAGCGGACCAATAACTCTTACAGCAAATGAAACAAATACTTAAAAAAACAAAAAGACTGACTGACCAAAAAAAGAAGAAAACCAATAAAAGGCAATATTTCAAGAGGGTACACTCGTTCTTTCCATAGGCCTGTTTGGTAAAGAAGTGAGAAGGAGGCTTAGTTCAATGCTTCAGCATGTACAGTATACATGCTTGTAAAGCCCAAACAGCACCAATGCAACCAACTACTGTATGGTCCTGAGGAAGTCAAGGCGAGTACACCCCATCAAGGTCACTGACCTCGACTATGCAGAGTTGCAGACGGCATCGCCCTAATGTCGGATACAGTCGATAAAGGAAGGGAGCTACTACTGGCAGTAGAAAAGGAGTGCAGGAAGATCGGCCTCAAGCTCAATGCCAAGAAAACAAAGGTAATGACAGTCAACACCGAGGACAAAACCATTGCCACTGCAGACGAGATGGTGCTCGAGCGAGTCGAGGACTTCAAGTACCTCTATGGGAGCCAACCCAGGGCAAAGCCAGGAGGGGAAAGAAGCGTACCACCTATGTAGACGTGCTGCGGCGCGACAGCTTGGCTAACAACACTGCAGAGCTCAAGAACCTGATGTTGGATAGGAATTTGTGGAGGGCAGCGATCCAGGAATCCCGAGTTGGTGTTGGCTAGACCTCACTCTCGCAGCAACTAACTGTATAGTCGCAACTCCTTGCAACAAAACAGTTTTAAGGTCAGCCGCACCAATGCAACTCCTTGTAACTGCCATTGGGGATAATGGTTGCAAGTAGTTGCATGTTGCCACCAGAAATGTCCAGAATTTATTTTGGACTTAAGAATGTACTAAGCACAACGTTGAGATACTTTTAAGATACTGTGTGTGCGTGTGCATGTGCGTGTGCACGCGTGCGTGCGTTTTCCCTATTCAACTATCCACCTCAGATTATCTGTTTTTTTTTCTTTCTCACTGCGTTTTCCCCAAAATACACTTTTTGCTACTCCTACAGTACAGATGTTGAGTCCAAAACTCACAGAAACCGGTACACCATCACTGGGGTCATGTGATCGTTTGTTTACTTTTGTGGGGTTCTTTTGTGTGTTGAATAAAGTTTGAATTTAATTGAATTCAGTTTTTTCAGACTGCCTTGGCGGTAGGCCACCGCAGCTTGGCGGAGACCTTTGAGGAGCTCAGAGGAGCACACTTTTCTTTTTCTTTCCTCGGCTCGCAATTCCTATGAAGCCACCTGTGGTTCCAGACGCAGGGGGACAATGAACCTCACTCACACACTCGACTAACACATACCATAGATGAAAAGTACAGGTGTGCGCGCACGCACACACACACACACACACACACACACACACACACACACACACACACACACACACACACACACACACACACACACACACACACACACACACACACACACATTTCCATTAGCTGATGGCAGACTCCCGGATGAATAAAACATAACAGCTGATCATGCGGCAGCCTTCAGATTAGAGCAGCCATTGGCCGGCATTATTCATATTCACACATCATGATCTCGCACGCACACGCACACGCACACACACACACACACACACACACACACACACACACACACACACACACACACACACACACACACACACACACACACACACACACGGCAGGAGATGAGAGAGCAATCTCCCTCAGTCACACCCACCTATAGGTTTGATATAATCATAAAAATTAATTGGTATACACAGTGTAGAATATTGCTGTTTGATTTGGGGATTCACACAGACTCCTTCCCTCCCCTGGCGTTCTCTGTCGCGGCGATCGCGAGCAACATTAAGGCGTGGTGTGTTAATAAAAAGCTTTTTAAAATCTCTTGCCTCTCAAGAAGATGCTTCCAAATGATTTCCCCACGGACAATGTTACAGATATTTAGCCACCGATGCAACGATGGGTAATGACTGTGATGCACTTCTGTAGCTGTTGCTGTCGTTTGCTGGTCAACACAGAGACAGTACACCCACATATACGCGACAAGGGGCGACAAAAAGCTGCTCGCGGCAGGAGTCTCTTCCTGGTTTTTAGACAAGAGACTCCTGCCGTGAGCGGCTTTTGGGTGTACTGAAAGAGAGAGGGGGGGGGGGGGGGGGGGGATGGTAACCGCGTTCTAGTATCCGGTGTCCCTATTTTAGGCATTACCAAGCGGCTGTCCAACTGTGAAGCCGTGCTACTCTACTGGCCAAAACTGGGACTGCAGCACGTTCATGAAGGTGGACGGACTTTCAGTGACGTCAAATCTGACCTCAAATTTCAGACCTCTCTCAGCTTCCACTCGCTCGACTCACTGAGTTATAATGGTACTTATAGAGCGGGGGCGGGGCTGTTGCTCCTCGGTCCGCACTCTATCCTCCGTCTGTTTGATTCAAACTGTTCACGAATACGATTGCCTGGTCTCGTTGGCCATGATTCACATTGGCCTTGATTCTTTCGCACCCGAGTACACTTCATTCAACTGTATTCAATGCTTTCACATTGCATCGATCCGTATCCGAGTACACTTCAATCGGTCCCAAGAATACCTCCATGCGGTCCCGGGAATGGTTAGGTGATCAGCTCCCGGGAACGGTATGCAACTGGGCTGAATGAAGGTTTGTGTGCGTGGGTGCGTGCAATCTGTGCATACATGTGGGGATCGCACGCACACATGCACACACGTGGGGAGCACATTGGAATTCATTTCTCCTACCTTTCTCTGCAGCATCTTTACTCCTCGCTCTCCATTGCTGATGCTCTTACTCAACGGAAAGCTCTAATGATCTGAACGCGCGCGCGCGCACACACACACACACACACACACACACACACACACACACACACACACACACACACACACACACACACGCACACAAACATCACTGAGAGACTGTTTGTTTTAAAGAGTGAACAGAGTGATAAATCACAAATGTTAGTTGGGAGTAAATATTTGCATGTGCTAATTGGACTCATTAATGACAAAAATATGAGAGAGAGAGAGAGAGAGGGGGGGGGGGTGACTGCTTAAATACACACCACAGATCAGGTATCTAATGGGCTTTGTAAGTCACACACACAAGTGTGTGACAGTATGCGTGCGCACACACACACACACACGCACACGCACACGCACACACACACCGCACTGACCCCCTGCAACCTTTCAAGTAAATTGAGTTTGGGTTCAGGCTCCTGTTTATATTAATGAGTCCACTGTCGGTGGAGTTAGACCCACAGCTCTGTGTTATTACCTGCTGATAATGATAGTGCAGCACCAGCTGCACAGACAAACACACAGCAGCCACTCCGCTTATCTATGGCTAACTACTACTACTACAACCTGCACATGACTGTACGAAATATATACTTTGTCCATTTTAAACCACAGAATATCGGGCACAGGTCTAATAATAATTTGAAAACAATTGTTGGAGTTTGTACCAGCTAGGTGACAGCAACACTGTACACTGTACACTCAAGACAGTGTATTGAGTGTACAGGGTTTGATGAGGGCCCAGTTAGGGCCTTAATTTAGGGCCCAGTTAGGGCCTGATGAGAACTCTAGTGTGGCAGGTGGGCAGTGTCTTGAGTGTACAGGGTTTGATGAAGGCCCAGGTAGGGTCGGGCCTTCATTTTCGGGCCTGTTGTTGTCTAGTTTTTGCCGGCTGCACTAATAACTTTGGGACATCACGTGACATCACGTGATGTCATGAGGGGTGACCAACCAACCAACCAACCAGCCAACCAACCGACTGACTGACTGATGGGAAATGGACGTTTTCATAGTAAATGCGACCTGTGGTTGCAATAAAGATCTGTATATGCAAACTACATATCGTCTCTCTCGGGTGGAAAAGAAATAGCAAAAGTGGCAGATCAACAATCTCAAAATGCTTAGCGTTTCAAGCTTGTAGATCTGAATTTTTGCAGAACAAACAGGCAAAATCCAGTGTAAAACTAAATGAGGTTAATTACTCAGTTAAGCCAACATGAGGCATTTTGCAAAGGCAACAGAAAGGCCCAAAGGGAGAATTGCATGTTCCAAACTATTACTTAACATAATCATTTACTTTCCGTCCTTGGGTCCAGCTCCGTCCATCCCTCGGTCCTTCTCTGTAGGCCTACTGTGTGTTTGTTCTCCTGTGTAGTCTCCCAGCTCTGCCTCAATTATAGAAGCCTCAAACACCTACACCTGTAGGTATGCCGGTATGTGCGAGGCACCCTGGGAGTTACTTGTAGTTGTTGCTACAGTGGCCATTTTGGGTGTGGGAATGTAGCACCCACCTGTCCCCTCATGATGCCACAATATGCACAGGCACAATTTACAGGGTCGGTGTAGTGTGGTTATACAGTAGCCTACATAAAAATAACATCAAACAAACAAACAACCAACCGGCAGTACAATATTTAGTAGACTTCAACATAAAAACAGTTACAAACTGGTCATGACAAACCATATTTCAAAAGACTGGGAGACAGATAATGTAATCAGGCGTCGGGCAGCGATTTGTCACACTCCCGTGACGCCATGGGGTCAGCGAGTCCTTCATGGACTCTGACTTGACGCTGCGCAAAGAAGCTAAACCGACGTGAGGCAGACAAGAGTGACATTCCCTCCTGCTGTATTTGGCTGCGGTAATAGCTGCCTATAGCCCTGTGCTTTGACAGGCTACTGCACTCCATCTGCAGTCACAAACAGCATAGCAAGAATCCACCGGCTTTACTCAGCATGAGCAGTCAACATTCTTCATGTGCAGCGATTGTGAGTGCAGACGAACCCTGTGGGTATTGCATTGGACTGGCCCTGTCTCAATCTGTGTGCGTGCGTGCGTGCGTGCGTGCGTGCGTGCGTGCGTGCGTGCGTGCTGCAGGGTCTCAGTGGGTTTCTCTGAGTGTAGCTTCAGCAAGCTTTAATAATTCACCAGCCTCTTTTAGCTTCCAGACAAACTGAATTCTCTGCAACGGGGGACTCAGCGAGCCGGAGTCAAGCAAAGCATATGCTTTGCTTGACTCCAGTCAAATCATCACTGTTGGGTGGAAGCCTCATATTATGTCCTAGTCCAACACTATTACTTTTCAGGTTTCAAATTAAAAAATATCAAAAGCAGATCTACAAGTTCAAAAAGTGTCACTAATCATTTCGAGCTTGTATATCTGCTATTTTTGATGCTTTTGTGTGACACTGTAGGGTTTAGTGCAATAATGTACAAACGGTTATTGAATGTTTTGTGTTATTTTGTGAACTAGTATTTTGGTTAATTAACACTTGCATGTCTGAAGTAAGGTCACCTACCACACAAGCTGATTTAAGGTAAAAAAGACCTTTCTTTCCTGCGATGTTATTGGCTACTATCTCCAGACGCTTTGACGCCTCTCCGCCCTCTCCGTGAAGGGTGGGGGGGGTGGGGGGGGAGAAACGGTGGCAAGGGTCATTATGATGAACTAAAACGAATAGGCAGAGATGGTACAAATTCATATTTAGAAAAAAAAACAGATGATTTGAATCGGATATTTAGGAAAAGTCATGGAAGGGGAACCTTCTGAGAGCTTCACGGGGCAAAGATAATCAACTTCAAAATCTCAAAATGGGTCAGAAAGACCTCACGCCTGGGCGGCTGGCGTAGCTGTCTGGGCACCTTGGCTGGTGATCCAGTCTGGCAGTGTGCCGCGGGTTCCACTCCCGATCCCGACAGCCTTTACTGCGTGTCACCATCTCATCTCTCCACCCATTTCCTATGAGCATACTTTCATCAATCCCTCTATCAATAAAAAAAAAGGCGAAAGCCAAAAAAAGAAAAATAAAGACCTCACAGACACTAACTCAAGTGTTAAGTACTTTGTATTCTTAAAAAAAACGTTTTGTATGCAGTAAGACTGAAAAGTAAACAATACCAGGTTTAAAACAGCATTACAGTATTAATGGTGGCCATATGGATTTGGGTCTCTCACAAATTTAGCTCACATTTTTTGCGAGGGGCATGGGGGCTCAATTTGTTTCTTGTTTCTTCATAGATGATAAATCCACTGAGAAACAGACCTTTGGTCTCTACGGTCACGGAAGTATCAGACATGACCCAAGAGGCCCTCAGTTGTGGGACTTTCTATACATATATATATATATATATATATATATATATTATATACAGTATATACAAGCACGCACGCACGCACACACAGACACAGACACAGACACGCACGCACGCACGCACGCACGCACGCACGCACGCACAGACACAGACACAGACACACACACACACACACACACACACACACACACACACACACACAGAGAGAGATTGAGAGAGAGAGAGAGAGAGAGAGAGAGAGAGAGACGTGACAGTGATCAATATTGAAAAGCCCACATTGTAAAACCCATGTCTAATTTCACAGATGCTGAACAAATTGTCCTCCGTCCAAAAGGCGAATGCTGTTGTGTACAATTGGGGTGGAGTAATTTGTGTGTGTGTGTGTGTGTGTGTGTGTGTGTGTGTGTGTGTGTGTGTGTGTGTGTGTGTGTGTGTGTGTGTGTGTGTGTGTGTTTATCTCAGATTCAGACAATGAGGGTAAGGCAGGGAGGCGTGAAGAGTGCACAGATGCAGGGGGAATATCTATGTCATTGTGTCTCCTTGTACGTCTTGTATGTGCAAGCGCGCGCGCGCACGCACGCACGCACGCACACACACACACACACACACACACACACACACACACACACACACACACACACACACCAGGTTGAACCTCAGGACTGAAACCCCAGCAGCTGGAAACCCCATCATAAAGTCTCGGATCGGGTGGAAACATCATATGCCCAAAACTGTTACTCTTCAGGATTCAAGCTTGAATCCTGCATGCTTAGCACCGCGTTTCGAGCTTGATTTTGATGCATGTGTTTGATTGATTGATTAAATAGTTTATTCACTAGTCGGAATGAACACACCATTGAGAAAGTTTAAAGGATTTTATTGAATGAAGTGATTTTATTGAACGGAGTGAATGAATGGAATGGGGCGTAGGTTCCGGGGGGGGGGGGGGGGGGGGGGGGGGCGATCATCTCGCGGCACGCGTGGACTCGATCCCCACACAGAACCTGTGGAAGGAGGGGGAAGGGGGGAGAGATGGTGAGAGAGAAACTGGGCAGAGTTGCAGGGAATGCGTCTGAGGTGGTGACAGGGGCGGAGGAGGGATACGAAAAGCAAGGATTCTGGGTGGCTCAGGTAGATTGGCGTGGAGGGCGGAGAGTGGTGTGAAAGGCAGGATCAAGGTGTGTTCCTTGCCACCTGAATGGGGACTGCCCATAACTCCGAAGTCCCGTTAGTCCGAACATGCACTGCTCTCGTGCTTGCGCTGCTCCCGTGCTTGCGCTGCTCCCGTGCTTGCGGTTGTGTTTACACTGTAAAAAAAATCTGTAAAAACACAGTGAAATATTGTAAAATCCCTACAGGGAAAAACTGTAAATAAATAAACTATGGAAAAATGTTTAATTTACAGTATTATTATGTAAATTCAAATAATCTTTAGCAAAGTAAATGTATCATTTATATTTTGTTAAAATAATAACAAATGTCTGTACATTTACAGATCACTGTAATAATTACATTAAAAAACTGTCATTTTTAAAAAGAATACAATACAGTTACAATTACAACATTACAGTGTAAAAAAAACAGGTTATAGCAGGTAGATTTAAAATAAAATAAAATATCTGTAATCATAAATGTATCTGTATCATAAATGTGTCAATTAAATAACATTTTTTACCTGTAAAAGTGGCATTATAAATGAGTCAATTAATAGTTTCTATCCGCAAATTGATTATTAATTGGTAAAAACAACAGCTTTATTAAGCAGAATTAGCATTATCAGACTGCTATTACTCCAATTATTCTACAAACTGTGAATACAAATGTCAATCAATAGACCTACAAGTTATTAAGAACGACAAAACAAACAAACAAACCTAGCCTATATATTACCTTTCTACTATGTTTTTATGTTAGCTTTCTTAGTACATAATAAAATGTACACAAATTATTTGCACATTAAGTTTCCGCTGGGTCTCTGTCAGCGAGGATTGTGAAAGACCCACATAATATTTGTTTTAAATTGTTTAAACTTATTCACAGTATCATCCACACGGTTTGTGGCAAACTCTGAGCCACTATAACCCCAATATAAACTTGTCACAGTCAAAGACTATTGTGCAAGATGTAACTTTGCAGTGAGACATATTAATGGCTCAATTGATGAAAAATAAAACTGATTTTACGCATTGTGAGCTTGTAGAAATGTATATAGGGCTGAAGTGGTTAATGTGTTTTGTAAAAAATAATCTAAAATATACACGTAAGTATAACTAGTAACTAAAGCATGCTGCTTTGTCGTTGGTACGTTTTTTAAACCCCCAAACACAACACAACAACGATGGCTGTTGTGTTTGACTCTGAACTCTGTTTTGAGACCCAGGTAAAAACGGTCGTTCAGACATGTTTCCTTAAAATCCACCAGAGAATTCACACTGGCGAGAAACCCTATGGATGTGATCAGTGTGGACAACACTTCTCTGACAAGTCAACCCTGAAAAAACACCAGATAATTCACACTGGAGAGAAACCATATGGATGTGACCAGTGTGGACAACACTTCCCTTAAAAGACACAAGAGAATTCACACTGGAGAGAAACCCTATGGATGTGGACAACATTTCTCTAGAATGGAGGGCCTTAAAGGGCACCAGAAAATTCACATCTGAGAGAAACCCTACGGATGTGATCAGTGCGGACAACACTTCTCTAGAATGTACAGCCTTAAAACACACCAAATAATTCACACTGGAGAGAAACCCTATGGATGTGATCAGTGTGGTAAACGCTTCCCTACAATGTCCAACCTTAATACCCACCAGAGAGTTCACACTGGAGAGAAACCCAAATAATGCCTTTTATTATTCAAATAATTTAGACTTTCACAAGGTTGTACACACTGTATTTAAACTGTTGACTCTTGTGTTCGAATTGTACTAATTTGAGCCACTGAAAATGTCCTGACCGCACACACACATGAATCCACATTATAACCAAGTGTAACATGTTGATCCATATGGTATTTTTTTAACAATTGTTTAAGGCTAAACTGTTACGCATTACATGTATATAAGCATGCTGATATTAGATTAATTGGATGGTGATTAAACTAATGTTTCCATGTATAGATGAATTGGTCCTTTGAGGTTTTTAAGGTTTATTATAAACCAGCAGTTCAATCGTTTGTCCGTGCTTTACAAAAAATATTATAGAATATCATTAATTGTTGTGTTACCCAACACTAAAACAAACTGCCTATAGATAGATAGATAGATTTTATTTCGGTCCGTACAGGAAAAAGGATTACATACAGACATACATACATTAATATCCACTAATCACTGTAGTGCCTATGTATTTAGTTACAATGGATATTCAAAATGCTATTATGAAAGGTTGTTTTTTCTTCCTGTTTTGTTTTTCTTAGTAGGCTATATAATTAAAATGTACAAGCTTGATCTATAGCAGGGGTGTCAAACTCATTTTGGGGCAAGGGCCACATTGCGCGAAAGGTGACTTGATGAGGGCCACGGCCAGTTGCAGCTCACATGCGTTGACTTACACAGTTGTCACTTGGCTTTGTTTTCTAGACTGTTTATTGACATAAATTGACTTTATTTGTATTACAGTTGTAGGCTACAAGACGTTTGGTATGAGAGGTGGAAAATGTTTTTATCAAAAATATCCAAAATTGACATGTAGCCAAAATGAAATCTGCCACTTTGCATCTCTTTGCTTTGACTATCGTGTGTAAGTAAACTATATTCCTCACTTGGTAAGTGAAATGAAACTCTACTGAGCTGTAACAACTATGGTTAGCCTCTCCATGTCCTGCTGCATCAGAGTGTGAGGAGAGAAATCCACAACAACTCAACTAGTAGTTGAATAGACTTAACGAGTCCATCAGTGACAACATTCCGCACCTGGGCAGAGACAAAGCAGTCTACAGCAGGGCCATTAGCGGGGCGGGTGGGGGAGGGGGAGTAGCAGCCCATTCCCACCCCAGCCGGCCGCGGACCCAGAGGTGTCGGCAATCAACACGGCCGCCATTGAGTTGGATCTGGCTGCAGACATTACCAGGTTCAACGGCGCCACCCCCCACATTCCACCGCCCTCCCCCATTCACACCTCAGCCACTGGACAAGACAATGGACCTGGTCATGACCAACTTTACTCAACTGCTGACATCAACTCAATCCTCAACAACAATGGTATTCACCTTTTTCATCTCAATATAAACAGCCTTTATTCCAAACTGGCCGAAATTAGAGAATTATTCCTTACCGGCAAGGCAAACATTTTGTGTTTTTCTGAGACCAAACTAGATGAATCCATCAGGGACGCTGAGATTGAAATTGAGAACTACTCAGTAGTCAGAAATAATAGAAACCGTAATGGGAGTGGTGTTTACATGTATTTCCACAAAGATACTGAATTCATTACCCGTACTGACTTACAGCATGTTGAAATTGAAACTGTGTGGGTTGAAATAATTTTCAAAAATGCGAAATCAGTACTAGTTGGCACAGTCTACAGACCTCCTGACCAGCAAGGCTTTTATGATATTCTTGAGGGATGCTTAGCTGAGGAGGAGGGTGCAGAGAAAATCCTGATGGGCGATCTGAATACAGACGTACAGCGTAAAGAGGCGCCTGTTTTCAGATCATTTAGTAGGTTTTGTGATCTGCATAGTATTAGCCAGCTTATTACCCAACCCACTAGAGTGTGTGTTTCTACTCAAACTGTCATTGATCTCATTCTGTCCTCGGACAAATCCAGAATCTCCAAGAAAGGGGTTATTGTATGTGGGCTTAGTGATCATTTTATGATATTCTGTACCCGCAAAATACAAAAACTTAAGACCGGCTGCCACAAAACAGTCATATCAAGGGACCTCAAAACCTACTCTAGTGAGGTCTTTAACCAAGTATTGGAGAGTATGGATTGGTCCGATGAGCTTAAAAGCACACTTGTCGAAGAAGCTTGGCTTGGCTTCAAAACCAAATATACATCAGTACTGAACAACATGGCTCCTTTGAGAACCACCAGGGGCAAAACCCGCTCGGAACCATGGATGAATTCGGACATACTGGCTGCAATGAAAGCCAGAGACAAAAAATGCTCTGAATTTCTAAAATGCAAGTCAAAGCTAGCCAAGCGCTTCGACAGTGTTCGCCAAGCTCGTTTGAACAACCTAAATACCCAACGAATCAAGCTAAGAAACAGTGTAACTGCCATAACCAAATCAGCTAAAAGTAACTTCATCAATGATAAAGCACAGGAAAACAAAAACAATCCTCGTGAGCTCTGGAAGCTACTAAACAATCAACTATGCTGCGGTCAGAAACTAAAAACCAGGTTTTCAAACGTAAACATCAAATCGGACAACACTCTCATCACTGACAACCTTGATGTGGCCAACTACTTGAATATCTTCTTTACAAACATAGCAACAACTCTGGTTAACAAACTGCCCTCCCACTCTGGGCTCTTTGGTGTAGAGCACATTACAACCTTCTACAGAAACCTAGGTGTTTGTAAAGACGATTTTAAACTAGTTATGGTAACAACTGATGAGGTAATTAAGAAACTGAGTGCCCTCCAACCCCACAAGGCCACAGGCCATGACAATATTCCCTCCAAATTTCTCAGAGACTCAGCCATCTCTATAGCTCCAATCATCACCCACATAGTAAACCTCTCCATCAAACAGGGACAGGTCCCCCAAGATTTCAAACTGGCCAAAGTAACCCCCTTGCACAAGAAAGGGAGTAAATTAGACCCCGGCAACTACCGCCCTATTTCTATTCTTAGCTCCATCTCGAAAGTGATGGAAAAAATAGTCTATGAACAGGTTGAAAAGTATCTTGCCACTAATAAATTAATGTACGAGTTCCAATCTGGCTTCAGAACGTCCCACTCCACTGACACATGCCTTCTCTATTTGAGCGACCACATCAAACATGAGGTGGATGCTGGCAAATACTGCGGCATGGTCATGCTGGACCTCCAAAAGGCTTTTGACACCGTGAACCACTCCATACTGGTTAACAAGCTAAAGGCAATTGGTTTCGATAGCACATCAGTGAGCTGGATGCAATCCTACCTGGAGGGGAGAGAACAGATGGTGGAGGTGAATGGAACACTGTCCCCCCCCCCCCTCCCAGTGAGCTGTGGCGTTCCACAAGGGAGCATAGGACCGTTACTGTTCCTAATATATGTTAACGACATGTCTTCAGCTTGTGACTGCAACTTGTTCCTGTTCGCAGATGACTCGGCACTGCTAGTCTCGGACAGGAACAAACTGCAGGTTGAAAAGGCCCTCAGCTCTGAACTCGGTAGAATCTGCACCTGGCTCGCTGATTACAAACTATCTTTACACCTGGGAAAAACTGAATCCATTCTCTTTGGCTCTAATAGTAATCTCAGCAAGGCAAATGGCTTCTTGGTTAGAGTGGGTGACAATGTTATCACACGTAAAGATGAAATTACCTACCTAGGTTCCATCCTGGAGGCTAATCTTTCCGGTGATAAAATGGCCACCAACGTAATCAAAAAGGTCAACCATAGAACAAGATTCCTTTACAGGATCTCCTCACTGGTCAACAAAAACACCTTGAAGACCTTAACAGGAGCCCTTGTACAGGGTTTCTTTGACTATGCATGCACCTCCTGGTACCACAGCACCTCAAAGGCCCTTAAAACCAGGCTCCAGACTTCCCAAAACAAACTGGTCAGGCTCCTACTTGACCTCGCCCCCCGAACCCACCTCACCCCTGCCCACTTCGACAGGCTGGAATGGCTTAGGGTCGACAACAGAGTACAGCATCTTGCAATGGGTCTGGTCCACAAGATTCGATACACCACCAAGATACCCATGTACCTGTCTAGATACTTCCTTAATGTTAACGAAGTCCACACCCACAACACCAGAGGGAGTGCAACGAACCATGTACAACCCAGATTCGGCACAAACAAGGGACTAAATTCTTTTCGCTCCTATGCCACCAAAATGTGGAACGCCCTACCAACTGTCATTAAGACATGCGAATCCCTTGACTCCTTCAAAACCGCTCTCAAAGGGCACCTACGGACGGCTGCAATTCGAAACTGGCCCCTGTAAAATCGGAATCCCTCAAACACGAACGCAAGGACAACACAAGAGACGGTCACGGCCACACAGCCAACTCAAGGTATGGCCACTGAGCCGACTTGGGGACCCAACGCAAGGACAACACAAGAGACGGTCACGGCCACACAGCCAACTCAAGGTACGGCCACGGAGCCGACTTGGGGACCCAACACAAGAGGCGGTCACGGCCACACAGCCAACTCAAGGTACGGCCACGGAGCCGACTTGGGGACCCAACGCAGCTCCTCCAAGGAAAACAAACAAATTAACGGAGCTGAACGTGAATCCCCCCCACCGCCCACCCCTTTTTTTCCCTCACTGTATATGTTTCTTTTCCCTTTTTACCTCCTTTATGATGAATTCCTGTTCTGTCTATATAGAAGTCTTTGTATTGAGTTTGTGCTTGAAATGTACTGTAATTCTGCAAACTGTTCAATCAATCAATCAAAAGTGTCTATTTGTACGTCTATTTGTACGTCTCTAAATGTTTTTGATGATTTGAACATGGTGGACCCTATTGGAAACAAGTGTAATGCTTAATTGGGTCGTCCACTCACAGTTAACAGCCTTTGTATTGAGTTTGTGCTTGAAATGTACTGTAATTCTGCAAACTGTTAATAAATTCTTCAATCAATCAATCAATCAGCGTTGTTTCCTTTCTGAAAATCATCTCGAGGGCCGCAAGCTTGTGTTTTAGTTCAATGTCTTCCAGTTTCACTTCTGTATGTATCCTATATGAGTTATATGACTGGATATGGAGACATGGGAAGACTTCTGTTACTGAACTTACTTCTGTTACTAACCTGGGGGAACTTAGATAGTATTTTAAACAGACTTATAGCTTGTTATGTAGACAGCTCTAGAATTGCACTTTATGTAGTCATAGCACTTTATAGTACACATGTATAATATATTATATAGTATAGTATGTATAGTTTACATAGATACTCCACTGTTACGTTCTTAGTTTACGCATGATTCATGATAACTACTTTTTATACATGTGATGTATGCCATGCTTTTTGTTTTTGCTTAATGTAAATCGCTCTGGATTAAGAGCGTCTGCTAAATGCCTAAATTGTAAATTGTAAATTGAACTAACAATAATTATATTAATGATTACTAGAGCTATTTTAACTACACATATCCCTTACAACACCTTTAACAGTTCACAAAGGGTAATATTAAGTTCTGTATGATAGACCTATTTCTGTATTTCTGCTGAAAATCACCAGAGTCAAAGAGGTGTAAAATGGTCTCAAATCATCCATAATGTGATCATTAACAGGTGATCTGTCCAATGCCAGACAACCAGTGACCATTAACACGTTTAGTCTCTGCATTTGGAATGCATTGTCTACAGTGAATGAAGCATCAGCCATCATCATTTAGCCTGTTCACATTTTAACCTGGGGGAAGAATGTGGGGTTTGTTCATTGTTTAGCATTTGGAGGAAAAAATAATAATATTCAGTTATGATTTAGTTATGATTTTATAGTTTCCTGATTTGTGCAAAGCACAATTACCTTATTGGAACTATGATAATAATGTCTATATTCTATGCTTTGACTCTGACAGTGTCAGTTCTTTTAGATTTATGCTCACTCCTGCTTTGACTTTACTCACATTCACATAGGCTATAGGACAGTGGAGTCTACCTGGCAAATGACATGGGGGGGGGGGGGGCGTGGCCAAAATTGGGCGTTACCAAAAGGTGGGCGTGACCATGACCACCAGAAGTCTGTCAGATTTTGACAGCTTCAAATTAGTGTTAAAAATAATATAACCCAATTGACTCCAGTCCTCTCTGTTTAATTAACTACAGTAAGCACTTGTGTTATTTGTAATGTGTTATTAGAAGACAATTGTAAACAGCTCCCTGGATAAATTGTAAAAGTATACTGTACCAATTTTATAATCATTTATAACATGTTAATAAAAATGTATGACAAAAATAAAGTATAGTTGATTATTTGAGCTTGTTTCTAAAGTGTAGTTGTTTATGGAGAGTAGGTAACCAAGTGATTAGATGTAAAATTGTGTAAAATTCAGGGGTAATGAAAGTTAAAACAACTCCATGACACATTAATTTAAACCAAAGATGAGGCACTTTATTTACAGAAGCTGAGAACATAACAGTGGAATATATCTATATAATGAAACTATATGTATAAACTATGCATATATACCATGAAGTGCTATGACTACATAATGTGTGGGGTCAAACTGGGGGTTTTTCATGACTCTGAATCCATTAAAAGCATTACTTTTGCACAAAAAGCACTCAGGGTGACACTACAGCTCTTGTCATGATTTCTGGATCAAAAATGCAATCATGAGAGAGATGGCTTATTGACATTCCATTCCTCCTGGATAGATGGTTGTGTTATGGCCTATTGACATCCCACAATCAAAGTAGGAATGCCAATTGGCCTGCTTGATTGCCATTGTGTTTGTTTGATTGCCACGTGTTTTAAAGTAAACATTAGTATTCTCTAACAACTAAAATTGCTATTCAAATATTGTGACTAGTAAGTAACTTACTTACGTAATTACATTGTTGAGCCAAGGCAATAGGCCTATGTTGAAAAGTTACAGAGAACATGCCATTACAATGGATGTACTTCCATTAACTTGTAAATGTAAATGTTCCAGATGAGTACAAATAAAAACACTATATAAATGAACTATATAAATAAGATTTGTGTTGTTAAATGCTTGCCATTTTCGCTTATTTGGTTTTGAAGTTGTTTTCACAACTGGTTGCTTATTTCTCTCCAGAAACTGGCAACGTCCTTTGTTGTGGTAGCTCTGTAGGCTAGGCGGACCAAGACACTTTTTACAAAATAGCATTGCTAATATTTCCTTCTCTGCTATTTATGTTAGCCAGTTAGTACCATACTAGTATTATCTTCAAAAACGATCGGGTACAATTAACGGATTTTATCGCGATTTGGTTTAGCAAATGACTTTACTAGCATAATGGAAGCTGTAGTTAGCATTGGTAGCAGAGCCCCCCCCCCCCACACCAAACATACACATTAGCTGCCTGCACACAACACAAATAGTATTGTTGTTGTTACTTGTTGTTGCATTAGATTAGCCTACTTAATTTACAAGTCTACACAATTAGAGAATGTAGAACCATTGTTATTTTGATCGTTTGCCTGTTATCTCTCCTTTAAAAAAATAAATAGGCTACTGTATTTATTTGGCATTTTGTATGAAAAAACAAACCAACATCAAAATAACAGTGACAGATGCATTAGGCCTATGTAAATGTTCCAGATGAGTACAAATAAAAACACTATATAAATGCACTATATAAATACGATTTGTGTTGTTAAATGCTTGCTATTTTCGCTTATTTTAGGCTTGAAGTTTTTTTCACAACTGGTTACTTATTTCTCTCGCAGAAACTGGCAACGTCCTTTGTTGCGGTAGCTATGTAGGCTAGGCGGACCAAGACACTATTTACAAAATAGCATTATTAATATTTCTCTGCTATTTCTGTTAGCCAGTTAGTACCATACTAGTATTATTGTACGATCGGGTACAATTAACAGATTTTAGCGCGAATTTGGTTTAGCAAATGACTTTACTAGCATCATGGAAGCTGTAGTTAGCATTGGTAGCAGAGGTAGCTGTAAGTGAAGGATATAGTTTAGATTAATTAAATATGAAGCTTACAAAGCAATATCACAGTAATACCAGTTTATTTCTAGAATGTTGCATAGAGTCAGTGAGGGGTGGAGCACATGCAGCAGTTTGTTACGTTGTAATTGGTGGCTGATGATTCTATTGTTCTCCTCTTTGGCCAATCAGTTAGTGGTTCCACCTCAGACTCTCTAGTATAAGAACAGTGTGTAGTTGTCAGTTCTCCACAACTCCTCCAGGATAATCATTTCTGATCACATCTGACTGGACTTCAGCTGAAGATGAACTCTCTCGACCACAGCACAAACAATTCTGCTCAACAGGGAGGACCCAATGATCACCAACACCTCTGTAAGTTACTTACTGTGTTTATATGGAATAAGGATGCTTTTTTATTCTAGTCATGTTTATTTGTTTTGTTTTATTATTAGAATTGTTTAAAAAGAAGGTACCATGTATTGTGTTAATTCGTTTTTGCTATATTCATTCTAGTAATAGTGTCCTCTAGTCTAAAACACATTTCCTTTGTCTTTGTTTCAAATGCAGTGTTGCATCATCAGTCTGGCTTCCCTGTTCTACCAGAAGTGAATGAACAAAGAAGCTTGGCTACGCAAAAACACCACTGCTGTGATCAGTGTGGTAAACGCTTCCCTAAAATGTCCAAACTTAAAATACACCAGAGAATTCACACTGGAGAGAAACCCTATGGGTGTGATCAGTGTGGACAACACTTCTCTACATTGTCAAACCTTAAAACACACCATAGAATTCACACTGGAGAGAAACCCCATGGATGTGATGCGTGTGGGAAACACTTCTCTGACAAGGCCACCCTGAAAAGACACCAGATAATTCACACTGGAGAGAAACCCTATGGGTGCGATCAGTGTGGACAACACTTCTCTCAAATGTCCAGCCTTAAAAGCCACCAGAGAATTCACACTGGAGAGAAAGCCTATGGATGTCATCAGTGTGGACAATGTTTCTCTAGAATGGACATCCTTAAAACACACGAGAGAATTCACACTGGAGAAAAATCCTATGGATGTGATCAGTGTGGACAACTCTTCTCTAGAATGAGCAGCCTTAAAACACACCAGAGAATTCATACTGGGGAGAAACCATATGGATGTGATCAGTGCGGACAACCCTTCTCTAGAATGAGCAGCCTTAAAACACACCAGAGAATTCATACTGGGGAGAAACCATATGGATGTGATCAGTGCGGACAACACTTCTCTACAATGTCCAGCCTTAAAGGCCACCAGATAATTCACACTGGAGAGAAACCCTATGGATGTGATCAGTGTGGGCAACACTTCTCTACATTGTCAAACCTTAAAACACACCATAGAATTCACACTGGAGAGAAACCCCATGGATGTGATGCGTGTGGGAAACACTTCTCTCAAATGTCCAGCCTTAAAACACACCAGAGAATTCATACAGGGGAGAAACCCTATGGCTGTGATCAGTGTGGACAACACTTCTCTCAAATGTCCAGCCTTAAAACACACCAGAGAATTCACACGGGAGAGAAACCCAAATAATTGTGATGTGTGGAAAAGCTTTTAGTAATTAAATTAATTCACAGGGTTGTACACACTGGATTTAAACAGGTCCCTTGTGGTCAGTGTGGAAGAATTTTACTAATTCAAGACAACAAAAACGTACTTATGAACGATGGATCTGTTTAGTGTGAACATTATGTCAAGAGCTTCATTAGAGCGGGTGAGAAACATCAGCAAACCAAATAACCAAGTGTAGCATGATGATCCATATGGTATTTTTTTTATAGATTAGGAAGGCTGTTATAAACACATTACATGTATATGAGCATGCTTATTCTAGAGTAATAGGATGGTAATGACACTAATTTGTTGATTAATTGCAAGTAAACTTAACATACTGTGCAATTTAGTGGTACTTCTCATTCACTGAGTCAATAGTTTTCAGATAAATTATTATAGAACAGTATGCTGTTGTCTTGTGTAGCCTGTTAGACCAAATGTACAGTTCTGCCATTTTACAGATTCCCATTGCATCTAGTTTCTAGATCTCTACTTCATTACACCTGACATTTATTATTATCATCCTTTTGTTATACCGTATTTGTGGAATGTATCCGCCTACGGTCTCAATAATCAATTTATTCTCATTCAATTACAAAGATTAACTTTGTAATTTGACATGTGGATTCGCTGTAGATTACATTTATAATTTTTAGCAGATTTGTATATGGACTTGTACTTTTGTTGAAATGTAGGCTACCCATTCTAAAAACTGTGAATACAAATGTCAATCAATCAGAGTTTGTTTGTGCGTCATACCACAACATAGAATATGCCTACAAGTTATTAAGAACGACAAAACAAACAAACAAACCTAGCCTATGTAGCGTGGTACCGGACAGATATGAACACAGATGGATTTTTGTTCATAACCAAATGAACACATTACAGGCACGGTACACAACCCCCCCCCCCCCCATGTTCTCCCTGACACTGCTTGACTGCTTGACAAACTCTACTTACAAGAGAAGGGAGGGGGGCTGAACCAGGACCCCTACGTAATGTGAGCTTTATTGCCCATTGGAATGCAGGCTACATGAGCATGCAGGATGCTGATAGCAACCTCTCTAATACTTCACAATGGAAAGCGAACAATTTGAATAAAACTGCTCACGTATTATGCCTTTGAACCACGAATATATATATTGGTATACTATGTATTGGGGTTCAACCATATATATATATTGCGTTGAATTAATGTGATGTGTGTTTGTAAAAGTATTATATTCTGGCTTGCCTGACTTCTAATTTACATACGGCTGTACTGTTTGATATCTCCACATGTGGAAATTCATGCTGAGTGCAAATATTCAGTCAGATGTATTAATAGGAGCTCCCCAGAACCACTAGTGACGAGTTAGTATTTCATGTGCTTTATGGTTCATGGGTTAAGGGGACAGCCCCCTACAGCTCACACACGTCCGGACCCTGCAGCTCCTTGCATGACAAGGACAACCAGTCTCCGCCTCTTTGATATTAAGAGGGATATATATATCCCTCTTAATTTCTACTGGGACGACGGAGGACCGCAGCAAGGGTGGGTTGACGCCACGTCCCCCCCCACACACACAGCTGTCCTCCTTCACTGACCAGGCCCTGGGTTGACTCTGTCCCCACCACAGAAGTTCCATTTTCTGGGTAAGACCTCAGCGCCACAGCGGCCGGTTCCCAGAGACCGTGAGGCAACCCAAAACTGACCAGACGACAGCTTCTCTCTCTACGCACCTCTCAACGCCACAGCGAGGATAAGACATCCCAAGTCTCCTCTGCCGCTCGAATCTTCAAGAGGGTCAGCTTAAGCCAAGCGCCACCAAGCTGATCCCGACGAGGGAAACCGATGCCTGCGACGACGAGCTGCCTCTGACGACAACTAATCCACTGCCCTCGCCTCCCGGGCGAGCCCAACAGCACCCGGCCCCAGCTACCACATGGTCATCGCTACACAACACGCAGCTACACCATTCTGGGCCTGAACATCCACTGTTGACGTCCCCTCCACACACAGGCGAGCATTATATCACATGATAAATGGCAACTGAGTGTAGCGTTCAGGCAGGGTAGATTTGTCATGTTTGAAGGTAGATCTGCTATTTATGAAACCTCTCTTTTATTATTTCATGTTTCTCTTTCCTGTATTTGTTTCAGGAGCTATCACTTTTTACTTTCACCTGACCTTACTTTGATAAAAAGGTTTAATTTAAACCTGTGTCAATTTTTGGGATTGTTTGTACACATTTGATTTATTTTGTTTTAATAAATTTATATGATTTTCATTAAGAAGTCGTTGTGTATTATATCTCAATATTTACAGTACAAGTACCGTTGGAATATTTAATGCAAGTCTGTCCAAGAACTCATGTTACATTACAGTGACGTGAGCAATATAATTATTATATTGTAATATTGTAATAATTCATATTCATAAATTATGAATATTGATATTTGAAATATTACGTCCTGACAGCTGTTACCCAGCTATATTACACCTATATATTACCTTTCTCCAATGTTTCTATGTTAGCTTTCTTAGTACATAATAAAATGTGCACAAATTATTTGCACATTAAGTTTCCGCTGGGTTTTAGGATTGTGAAAGACCCACAGAACATTTGTTTTAAATTGTTTAAACTTATTATCCGTATCATCCACACGGTTCTTGGCAAACTCTGTGCATCTGTCCAATACGGTATTATAGCCATGCAGGCATCCGGCCACTCCACCCCTGAACCACCGCCGCCTGAAAGTGGATCGTGTTGTAGACCTTATCGAATTGTTATATTTAACCCTCCAAATGATTTTAGTTGTACTGTATGTCATTAAATGTTCAGATGAATTGAAAATGGAGGACCCTGATGTAAACAATTCTTTTTTTTAATTTTTCCTCGTATCAGGTTTTTTGTATTGACCTGTACTTTTGTTGAACTGTACCCATTCTACAAACTGAATAAAATGTTGAATCAATCGTTTGTTTGTGCTTTATAAAAATATAGAATACAATTAAACAAACACTAAAACAAACTGCCTATAGGGTTAGGGATAGGGTTAGTAATTTCGGAACAATGAGCCTTCGGACTAATGACACGTCACGGCACCCTCCTGATCTGTTGTTCCAACTCCATTTAAACTGTTAAACAGCTCTAAAAGGAATAGCACCAAAAAAAAGTCCTTGCGGTTTTCTTTCCATTCAGGCCCTATGCAATCAATTCATAAACATGACATGAAAAATAACAACACAATTCAATATCAATGTAAAAACGGAACATGGGGGCACCCGTTTTTGCGGCGCCGGAGGCCGTGGCCGGGTCGGGGCTTCAGGGGCTATATTTAGTCCTTTTCAAAACAAAGTCATGTCACAGAGGAAGGTTAAAAACTACAGACACGCGTACGTTCCACATCCTAAGTCGCCCCAACAAAGAGAGAGAGAGAAGTATACTCAGTACCATTATCCGAACGAATACACTTAATTTTCCCATAAGGTGAAACATCGGCAATGTACTTCTCTGTAGCTTGGACTGTGTCACTCTTAGATTTCAAGAAATAAACAAAAGTAGCTCCTGAATAGTCGTCAGTAAATGCTAAAGCATATTTGAATCCATCTTTAGCCGTTGGATCAATTGGTCCAGATAAATCAGTGTGTACAAGTTCTAGTGCTGCTTTAGCTCTTTGGTCTGGTTCTCTATTTCGGCTCTGAGCAAATTTACCTTCTATACACACATCACATGACAACTTGGAAATATCAACCTTGCCTTTATTTCCATACCATCAGTTACATTCTGCAATTTTAACACATCTTCGTAGTTGCAATGTCCCAGAATCTCATGCCACGTCTTGATGTCATAACACCCATGACATTCATCAACATCAATACTCTCATCAACGGTGTTTACATAAAACAACCTGTCATGTACCTTAATGTCGAATGTCGTGCCGTCTCTCTGGATGAACTTGTTCTGTCCCTCTTTGAAGATGAATGTGGCTCCATTTGATGTTGCTGCGTTGACTGAGAAAATGTCTTGGGGAAACATACAGCGCCCCCTTCAGCATCGTTTCCACCTCTCGACCCTTGGTATCTCTCAGGTTAAACACTGCAGTACCTCTCTTCAGCGCTACGCCAGAGGCCCTCACTCCATCAGCCATCTCCAGAACATTCCTCCGTGGCTCGAAATTCTCATCGAAGTTTCGGAACTTCTTCACGTCGGTCACAATATGTGACGTAGCCCCGTTGTCGACCATCAGCCCTCTGCTCAGAGTATTACTCCGACAAAGTCTCTGCTTCGGTCTCCCGGCGCCGTCCGAGTCGCGGTTCACCTGGCCCACCTTGAAGGCGAACGTGTGCTCCTCTTCATCCTGCGTCACATTGACGTTGTCTTTCCGTCTTCTTCGTCTGCAGTTGGTGTCGTTATGTGTTGGACTTCTGCAAAGACTGCACCACTGTCTCTGTTCTTTCTGACCAGCAGCATCTCCGCACTCAAACGATTTGTGCCCCCTCTGGCCGCAGTTATAACAGGACAGTCTCACGTCGTTGTCCTTGCTTCTTAGTCTCATCACGCTGTCATCCCCGGAACTGCTACTGAACCTTTCAGTGATCTCGTAACTCCTCAGTTTGGACTTAAAGTCGGCGAAGGTGATCCTGTCGTCACTTTGTGCGATGTGGATGGAAAATGGCTTATAAGATTCTGGCAGCCCCTTCAGAACCATAGCTGTTAGCAAGCTATCACTCAAAGTCTCTTCCGCATTCCTCAGTGCCGTGATAGCTATTTCTGCTCGTATAATATAGTCTGTCATTGTTTCATCTGCAGTTTTCCGGAGCGACGTCAGCTCTGTGTACAAACTGCCCGCATAGTGATCTTTCAGAATCTGTAGCGCCTTTCTTCCGTCATCCGCTGCCTCACGCATAACCAACGACAAACTTGTATCATCGAGCACTTGAACCAGTTCAGCATATGTGTTTTCATTCTTCCCGGCGTCCTCAATGGCTTTCACCTCGGCTGCAGCGTCTCTTGCTGCGGCCTCATCTCCATCGAGTATTTCTTCGTCGTCGACATCGGGCTCGTAAAGTATAGTGTCTTTCAGCCCTTTCAGCCGGAGGTAACCGAGAAATTTTACCAACCATAATTCAAAGTTCCTTTCATCTCCGTCAAAACGAATTCGGCTCCATTGACTGTTGTTGTTTCTACCACTGGGCTCCATGACCTGTTGAACAAAGCTAGCGTGTATAGCGTCAAACAAACAACAACTCAGAGCTAGCCGGAAACATGACGGAGGAGAAATAAAGAGACTCAGAGAGCAGATATGCCTTTGCTTCTTAGACCATGGCTGAGATAGCGAGTGTGTTTATTTCACGTCATTATATACACGTCAACACAATTGACACATCCGGCATCCGGTTTCAGTATAAAAGTATATATAAATATACATACAATGATATATTTATATACACAGGCAATTAATGATCATTTATAATACATCTCAACAGGTGCTTCAAAGATCAGTGGACTCGAATAATAGAAAAAGGACACTCCGAGCACTCAAAAAAGTTTAAAAATGGGGATGATAGATAAAAAATAACTTTTAAAACAGCAAACATGTTTTGACTAGCACAGGAGTCTTCATCAGGGCAGGTATGATGCAGAACCAGGTTTAGCAGCCGCTGAACCCACATTTCCCAAAGTACTGTATGCGGGAGTCACTCCCAAAACAGAAGCTTTTCACAACTTCCTTAAGATCCAAGGCTTCAGTCAGATCATCATGGATGTGCAAAAAAAGCACATTACACATTAACCTATTCAAAAGACAGTGTTTGTCAATTACATCTGTTTTACAGAAGCTAAGAACATAACAGTGGAATATATCTATATAATGAAACTATATGTATAAACTATGCATACTGTATACCATGAAGTGCTATGACTACATAATGTGTGGGGTCAAACTAGGGGTTTTTCATGACTCTGAATCCATTAAAAGCATTACTTTTGCACAAAAAGCACTCAGGGTGACACTACAGCTCTTGAAAAAAATGCAATCATATTCACCACAATTGCCCAAGAGATGGCTTATTGACATTACATTCCTCCTGGATAGATGGTTGTGTATGGCCCATTGACATCCCACAATCAAATCATGAAGGACAATCAAAGCTATGCTAAGATCATTGTGTATGGCCTATTGACATCCCATTCCTCCTGGATAGATGGTTGTGTTATGGCCTATTGACATCCCACAATCAAACTGGTTGCTTATTTCTCTCGCAGAAACTGGCAACGTCCTTTGTTGTGGTAGCTCTGTAGGCTAGACCAAGACACTTTTTACAAAAATAGCATTGCTAATATTTCCTTCTCTGTTATTTCTGTCAGTCATTACCATACTAGCCAGTTAGTACCATACTAGTATTATCTTAAAAAACGATAGGGTACAATTAACGGATTTTATCGCGAATTTGGTTTAGCAAATGACTTTACTAGCATCATGGAAGCTGTAGTTAGCATTGGTAGCAGAGCCCCCCCCCCCCCACACACACACACCAAACAGACACAGATGCCTGTACACAACACAAATAGTATTGTTGTTACTTGTTCTTGCATTAGATTAGCCTACTTAATTTACAAATCTACACAATTAGAGAATATAGAACCATTGTTATTTTGATCGTTTGCCTGTTATCTCTCCTTTAAAAAAAATAGGCTACTGTATTTATTTGGCATTTTGTATGAAAAAACAAACCAACATCAAAATAACAGTGACAGATGCATTAGGCCTATGTAAATGTTCCAGATTAGTACAAATAAAAACACTATATAAATGCACTATATAAATAAGATTTGTGTTGTTAAATGCTTGCTATTTTCGCTTATTTTGGTCTTGAAGTTGTTTAACTGGTTGCTTATTTCTCTCGCAGAAACTGGCAACATCCTCTGTTGTGGTAGTTCTGTAGGCTAGACCAATACACTTTTTACAAAAATAGCATTGCTAATATTTCCTTCTCTGCTATTTCTGTTAGCCAGTTAGTACCATACTAGTATTATCTTCAAAAACGATAGGGTACAATTAACGGATTTTATCGCGAATTTGGTTTAGCAAATTACTTTACTAGCATCATGGAAGCTGTAGTTAGCATTGGTATTTAATACCAGTTTATTTCTAGAATGTTGCATAGAGTCAGTGAGGGGTGGAGCACATGCAGCAGTTTGTTACGTTGTAATTGGTGGCTGATTATTCTATTGTTCTCCTCTTTGGCCAATCAGTTAGTGGTTCCACCTCAGACTCTCTAGTATAAGAAGGATAATCATTTCTGATCACATCTGACTGGACTGAAGATGAACTCTCTCGATCACAGCACAAACAATTCTGCTCAACAGGGAGGACCCAATGATCACCAACACCTCTGTAAGTTACTTACTGTGTTTATATGGAATAAGAATGTACCATGTATTGTGTTAAAGCGCAAATAACATGCATTTTAAAACCGTTTTTAATATTTAATATCATATTGTCTATGTCCCTCAAAGTTATTTCTAATGGTTTGAGCCTCAATCACCACTCTGATATAACCAGTCCTTCTCATTTCTTTCTGGACGTTGAAAGCAGTTTTAGCTGCAGTACCATAATGTCCTGAGGTGGTGGGGGTGCTGATATGCAGATTATTTAATATTTGAGTCATTATAATACTGATACTAGATAAAACCAGGCTTGTTTCCATTCCATGCCAGCTTGGAAAATCAACAATGGGGGACATTGTAAACAATTCATCAGTTGAGCTGTTCCTGAGAGCAATTTCCATTAAAGCTTGGTTATTTGTGGGGATAGAAAACACATATGGGAGCCCTAAAAACACAAAAGAAATCGAAAAAGTTTTATGTTATAGGTCCTTTAATTCGTTTTTGCTATATTCATTCTAGTAATGGTGTCCTCTAGTCTAAAACACATTTCCTTTGTCTTTGTTTCAAATGCAGTGTTGCATCATCAGTCTGGCTTCCCTGTTCTACCAGAGGTGAATGAACAAAGAAGCTTGGCTACGCAAAAACACCACTGCTGTGATCAGTGTGGTAAACGCTTCCCTAAAATGTCCAAACTTAAAATACACCAGAGAATTCACACTGGAGAGAAACCCTATGGGTGTGATCAGTGTGGACAACACTTCTCTGACAAGTCCACCCTGAAAAGTCACCATAGAATTCATACTGGAGAGAAACCCTATCGATGTGATCAGTGTGGACAACACTTCTCTGACAAGGCCACCCTGAAAAGACACCAGATAATTCACACTGGAGAGAAACCCTATGGGTGCGATCAGTGTGGACAACACTTCTCTCAAATGTCCAGCCTTAAAAGCCACCAGAGAATTCACACTGGAGAGAAAGCCTATGGATGTGATCAGTGTGGACAATGCTTCTCTAGAATGGACATCCTTAAAACACACGAGAGAATTCACACTGGAGAAAAATCCTATGGATGTGATCAGTGTGGACAACTCTTCTCTCAAATGTCCAGCCTTAAAACACACCAGAGAATTCATACTGGGGAGAAACCATATGGATGTGATCAGTGCGGACAACACTTCTCTACAATGTCCAGCCTTAAAGGCCACCAGAAAATTCACACTGGAGAGAAACCCTATGGATGTGATCAGTGTGGGCAACACTTCTCTAAATTGTCAAACCTTAAAACACACCATAGAATTCACACTGGAGAGAAACCCTATGGATGTGATGCCTGTGGGAAACACTTCTCTCAAATGTCCAGCCTTAAAACACACCAGAGAATTCATACAGGGGATAAACCCTATGGCTGTGATCAGTGTGGACAACACTTCTCTCAAATGTCCAGCCTTAAAACACACCAGAGAATTCACACGGGAGAGAAACCCAAATAATTCGCCCGCTTCGAATGGGATCAGTGTATTGAAACGGGGAAAATCAGGTGCAATCAGGCCTTTCAATAGACTGAGTAGACGTCTACCCGTCTACTCAGGTGCTCAGTAGGTTGATTCCTTCCTATTGTGTAGGTTGATCTGTGCAGTTTAATGCATCACATGCAGCTACTGGAGCTCAGTAGGTGATCATTCCTTTCAATGCAGCCGTGGTGTCTACCGCGTCGAACATCGAACATGCACTGCTCCCGTGCTTGCGGTTATGTTTAGGTTAGGATTAGAGATAGGGATAGTAATTTCGGAACAAGGAACCTTCTGACTAACGACACGGCACCGCTCCAGTAGCTGCATGCGATGCATTAAACTGCACAGATCAACCTACACAATAGGAAGGAATCAACCTACTGAGCACCTGAGTAGACGGGTAGACGTCTACTCAGTCTATTGAAAGGCCTGATTGCACCTGATTTTCCCCGTTTCAATACACTGATCCCATTCGAAGCGGGTGAATAATTGTGATGTGTGGAAAAGCTTTTAGTAATTAAATCAATTCACAGGGTTGTACACTGGATTTAAACAGGTCCCTTGTGGTCAGTGTGGAAGAATTTTACTAATTCAAGACAACAAAAACGTTATGAACTTATGAACGATGGATCTGTTTAGTGTGAACATTATGTCAAGAGCTTCATTAGAGCTGGTGAGAAACATCAGCAAATCCAAATAACCAAGTGTAGCATGATGATCCATATGGTATTTTTTTATATATTAGGAAGGCTGTTATAAACACATTACATGTATATGAGCATGGTTATTCTAGAGTAATAGGATGGTAATGACACTAATTTGTTGATTAATTGCAAGTAAACTTAACATACTGTGCAATTTAGTTGTACTTCTCATTCACTGAGTCAATAGTTTTCAGATAAATTATTATAGAACAGTATGCTATTGTCTTGTGTAACCTGTTAGACAAAATGTCCAGTTCTGCCATTTTACAGATTCCCATTGCATCTAGTTTCTATATCTCTACTTCATTACACCTGACATTTATTATTATTATTATCATCCTTTTGTTATACCGTATTGTGATGTATTTGTGGAATGTATCCACCTACGGTCTCAATAATCAATTTATTCTCATTCAATTACAAAGATTAACTTTGTAATTTGACATGTGGATTCGCTGTAGATTACATTTATAATTTTTAGCAGATTTGTATATGGACTTGTACTTTTGTTGAAATGTAGGCTACCCATTCTACAAACTGTGAATACAAATGTCAATCAATCAGAGTTTGTTTGTGCGTCATACCACAACATAGAATATGCCTACAAGTTATTAAGAACGACAAAACAAACAAACAAACCTAGCCTATATATTACCTTTCTCCAATGTTTCTATGTTAGCTTTCTTAGTACATAATAAAATGTGCACAAATTATTTGCACATTAAGTTTCCGCTGGGTTTTAGGATTGTGAAAGACCCACAGAATATTTGTTTTAAATTGTTTAAACGTATTATCCGTATCATCCACACGGTTCTTGGCAAACTCTGTGCATCTGTCCAATACGGTATTATAGCCATGCAGGCATACACATTGTATTGTATTTGCTTGAACATTGAATTACTTTGAAACTCCTGTGAATCCAGGAGGTATCTGCTGAAGAAATGATTAAATCGTTTATAACATTATAACCATTACACCAATTATGTCACAAACTTTAAATCACGTTGAAAGTATTACAATGAATGCGTTAGAAAGCAATAGCCTACAAGCATTATGATTGGGGTCCTTCATATCCAATTAATGGGGGAACAAACACAGATAAATGGTAAATGGTGCATTTATATAGCGCCTTTATCCAAGGTGCTTTACATAGCTTGTGCATCACATTCACCCATTCACACACAAATTCATACGGAAACCATGCAAGGCACCAACCAGGAGCAATTCAGGGTTCAGATTCTTGCTCAAGGACACTTTGACATTGACTCTGGTGGAGCCCACAGGGATCGAACTGGCATCCGGCCACTCCACCCCTGATCCACCGCCGCCTGAAAGTGGATCATGTTGTAGACCTTATCGAATTGTTATATTTAACCCTCCAAATGATTTTAGTTGTATGTCATTAAATGTTCAGATGAATTGAAAATGGAGGACCCTGATGTAAACAATTCTTTTGTTTATTTTTCCTCGTATCAGGTTTTTTGTATTGACCTGTACTTTTGTTGAACTGTACCCATTCTACAAACTGAATAAAATGTTGAATCAATCGTTTGTTTGTGCTTTATAAAAATATAGAATACAATTAAACAAACACTAAAACAAACTGCCTATAGAGCGTCGCAGTCCCGCCTCCTACCCTGGACCAGGAAATGAAACCCAATGCATTATTCTCATAGACATTTCATAAAGTATTTATTTAAAGACGGTTACGCCGCGGACAAAGCCAACTCGAGTCGTGACAACTCATGACAACACAAACAATATTTTGGACCAAACAAATAATTAGAAAGAAGAAAAAAACGGCAGGTTACAACACTCTTTTTGTTGTTTTTCTTCTTTGTAATTATTTGTTTGATCCAAAATATTGTTTGTGTTGTCATGAGTTGTCACGACTCGAGTTGGCTTTGTCCGCGGCGTAACCGTCTTTATTTATTTATTTTCATTTCCTGGTCCAGGGTAGGAGACGGGACTGCGACGCTCTATAGGGTTAGGGATAGGGTTAGTAATTTCGGAACAATGAGCCTTCGGACTAATGACACGTCACGGCACCCTCCTGATCTGTTGTTCCAACTCCATTTAAACTATTAAACAGCTCTAAAAGGAATAGCACCAAAAAAAAGTCCTTGCGGTCTTCTTTCCATTCAGGCCCTATGCAATCAATTCATAAACATGACATGAAAAATAACAACACAATTCAATATCAATGTAAAAACGGAACATGGGGGCACCCGTTTTTGCGGCGCCGGAGGCCGTGGCCGGGTCGGGGCATCAGGGGCTATATTTAGTCCTTTTCAAAACAAAGTCCTGTCACAGAGGAAGGTTAAAAACTACAGACACGCGTACGTTCCACATCCTGGGTGCCCGGGCAGCAAAGGCCTGATCGCCCCAGGTAGAATTATAGAATTATAGGGACCTCCAAGAGGGCTTTATCTGATGCGCTCAGGCTTATTATGGATCATACTGTAGATACAACTAGGTTTTATTAGGCTTTATAAGTATTAAGTAAATGTAAAATCGCTCCTGGAGCTCGCAGGCAGCCAGTAGAGATCCGTCACTACGACACCTGACTTTCAGAACACAGTAACGGTTCGGTCTCTTGTACGAATGAGCCATTTCACAATATTCAGCTATGCATGGAATGGTGTCCAGGTCTGTCTCACATTATTGTCCTGCAACTGGTGGTTTGATATTGTAATTTGCCCGCTGCACAGGAGGCTTCCTTATTAGGAATAAATAATGGTTTTGATTTGATCCTAAGTAGTGGATACAAACATTTAATCACTTCACACAACAAGAGGGGCAATTTACAGCTGTGCAGATGTGAACCTCATATGTCCAAAAGAGTAACCTTTCAGGATTCAAAATTCAAAAACAACAAACAAACAGAAGTAGCAGATCTACAAGCTTGGAACGCGTGCTTTGTGGCGTGTTTCGCGCTTGCAGATCTGCTACTTTTGATGCTTATGTGTGACGCTGTAGTTAGTATGATCAAGTTGATTTGTAATTTACCAAAGATATGGAGATAAGAGGTTTCTAACAGTTCACAGCTACACAGCTGAATCCTCAGTAATGGAAGAAGTACTCGCATGTTTTTACTTACGGTCGGTAACTAAGGATTTACGGTCGGTAACTAAGGATTTAACTTAGCCTGTTATGCATCTCACAAGTTTGTGAAAATAGCTGATTTACAAGCTGAATTCATTGCATTGCACACGAGTATAGGCGAGTAGCTATAATAACTAGTCCCAAGACTTTTGTGTTGTGTGCCGTTTAAAATTCGGACTAATAAAGTGTTTAATCCATCAATAGAGTATAATTAAAAGGACTCAAAAAGTGTAGGATACTTATGAGTACGGTGCTGGAGTATGTGGTCTTAGTTACATTTACACCAATGTTTTTTAATGTGTACAAATATAAACATACAGCTTCATGCTTGCGTTCTTTGAGTAAAGGTCACACTAACTGTATGTGAATGTTGTTGAGAGCTTATTGTCCCACAGCTACCATATAATAAAGGTCTATTTAATCCCAGCCACTTCAGGGGGTTCTCCTCAGTGGCTATGATTGGGTCAGATTGGTTTTCTAGTGATATTTGGCAGTGATATTCACTAGCAGCACTGGTTATAACAACTCGAAACATGCTGCTACAAACAAAAACATGTATTGTACAGGCATGCAAGGAACATCTAACATGCGTCATGGCCATCTCCCATCTGGAAAGAACAGGAAGTACGACTTTCCTGAGGCACAGGAATTTAACACATGTTAATTCGGATCAACTGAATGTATGTGTCTGACATTATGATGGTCTGCCATTGGGGGGAGGGGTGCTATTGATGCAGTGGATCAGAGCAAGTGGCAAAGTGGGCTGTGGACTATTGTGGACACGCTGAAGAATGTATTCTCTGAGCACAGACTCAGTTCACTTAATGCGGTCTGCAGGTTAATATCAGAATACTGATATGTTATTGATTTCAGCTGTTACAATAGGCCTATCTCACAGCCCGTTTTTCACGCCCACTTCCGGTAAATAGTGGTGACTTTAACATGGGCATTTACACGTTTCTTTCTCTGGAGAATCTAAGTACATTTTCTAATGTAAAAATGTGACAGACCAATATTATTATGAAGCAAACAAGATGGTAAATCAGGTCGAGCAGATAGAACAAACCTTACCTTGAGAAAACAAAAGTTGTAGACTTCTTAAATAACCTCTGTTAACATGTAGCGTCTATGGAGTGACGTCACGCTATCACCACTAACCCCGAAAGGGGGCGTATTTAGGGGGGCGGGGAAATTCTGTGAGATAGGCTTATTCCAAACATGCAAACATGACCCACTTTAATTACTTCAGTCTATATTAGTAGCTTAATGACTAGTACTAGCCTTTTTTATGTCCAATATTTGCATTTCAGTTCATAATCATAAAGTTAACATAACATATAAATGTATTTGAAATTAAATACAAAATATTACTTTTCCGGATTCCAATTAAAAAATAGGTGAAAATAATTCAGGATTCCAATTTAAAAAATAGCAAAAAAGCAGATCTACAAGCTCAAAATGCATCGCACTGCGACACGTTTTGAGCTTGTAGATCAGCTACTCTTGATGCATTGTGGCCCTCTGGAGTGAGTTTGAAATATAGTGGCCCTCTCCATCATCAAAGTTGCCCACCCCTGCCCTATCCAATGTTGTTTTGTAGCCTACTGTGATGTTGGCAAATGGCAATAATAGCACAGTAAAGATGATAATAATCTAATATGATGTGTGTAGTTCTTTATAGATCTAGCCTCTTCATTTTTATCTCAAAGAGCACCAGATTGAAGCATTTTCATCGCAAATTAAAATAAAAAATCTGGAGCTGAGTCATAGAACTGACACTGCCTGCTTGCTTTAGCAACATAATAATATTGTGTTGCTTAAAAAAAAAAGTCATGTCATCCTGGCGCCGGGCCTGCATACCTATACCATACATTTGGCTGGCGTACCGGATGAGGAGCACAGCAGCATGGAATAAGGGCATTTCTACTTACTAATTCACCAGGCAGCCAGTATGCTGATACATTTATACTTATTAATTCACCAGGCAGCCAGTATGCTGATACATTTCTACTTACTAATTCACCAGGCAGCCAGTATGCTGATACATTTCTACTTATTAATTCACCAGGCAGCCAGTATGCTGATACATTTCTACTTACTAATTCACCAGGCAGCCAGTATGCTGATACATTTCTACTTACTAATTCACCAGGAAATTAAATTACATTTAGGAAAGCCATGCCTTCAAACTCTTGTCCTCCTCAGATACGCCAACCTTACAGCAAGCTAGGGGATCCCCTGAATGAATGTAGCCCAGCCCTTTTAAAACCTGTCTGCCAAAAAACCCCACCCTTAATTTGAAACAAGGAGCACCTGGCTGATGCTGCCATAGCAACAGGTCTACCTGGTTACAAATGTATTATAATTTGGATATAGTTTAGATTAATTAAATATGAAGCTTACAAAGCAATATCACAGTAATACCAGTTTATTTCTAGAATGTTGCATAGAGTCAGTGAGGGGTGGAGCACATGCAGCAGTTTGTTACGTTGTAATTGGTGGCTGATGATTCTATTGTTCTCCTCTTTGGCCAATCAGTTAGTGGTTCCACCTCAGACTCTCTAGTATAAGAACAGTGAGTGTGTAGTTGTCAGTTCTCCACAACTCCTCCAGGATAATCATTTCTGATCACATCTGACTGGACTTCAGCTGAAGATGAACTCTCTCGACCACAGCACAAACAATTCTGCTCAACAGGGAGGACCCAATGATCACCAACACCTCTGTAAGTTACTTACTGTGTTTATATGGAATAAGGATGCTTTTTTATTCTAGTCATGTTTATTTGTTTTATTATTAGAATTGTCTAAAAAGAAGGTACCATGTATTGTGTTAATTCGTTTTTGCTATTGTCACGGGGCAGCCCGTGCCCTATATACACACACACTCTGATTAAGGACATTGCACGCACGCACACACCACACAGACTGTGGGAGATGATATAATGTCAATACTGTTGATGAATGCATTTCACTATTTATTCACAACATATTCAGGTGTCATAATGATGTACAAATGTTTATTGTTTATTGAAACCTGTGGTTAGCTCATTGGCACTGGTATGGCCTCTCCAGTGCTGGCACTCTTCTGTCAGACTCTGAACTGCTGAACCAGAGCAGGGCTCAGCCAGTCAGCTTAAGACAGGGGGGAAGGGGCCAAGTACTGTTGAGGAGTAGGGGTGTTCCACAGTGTTGATGAGCAAAGTATTACTATTATCGGTGGAGATGATTGCAAACCCAAAGGATGTTTAGACTAAAATAGAACATCTATTTAGGTGGATATGTAGTCATGTTCAGCGGATATCTGTGAGCTTGTAGATAAGCTGTTTAGTGTTAATTGCTTCTCTGTGAGTGGTAGGATCCTCTCATATAAAAGGGAGACTGCAGGCAGAGCTAGTCAGTTATGCTCGGGCAGGCAACATGCTGACAGCCCAGTGAGAGAGCTGCTAGGGCCCATTTCATGGGCGTAGCCTAGTTCAGTTTTGTTATTTTTCCTTTGTCCTAAGTTTGCCATTAAGTATTTTTGAGTTCTTTGTTTTGGATTTTTGGCCAGTATTATTTTTGCTGTTTGATATTTTTGTTATTGTGAATATCTGCACTGGAGCTGGAGTGGGAGAAATAAAAGCCATACAAAGCATCACTGACTGTTTTTGGCGCCTTGGCCGTTCGGGCAACTTCACAGCTATATTCATTCTAGTAATAGTGTCCTCTAGTCTAAAACACATTTCCTTTGTCTTTCTTTCAAATGCAGTGTTGCATCATCAGTCTGGCTTCCCTGTTCTACCAGAGGGGAATGAACAAAGAAGCTTGGCTACGCAAAAACACCACTGCTGTGATCAGTGTGGTAAACGCTTCCCTAAAATGTCCAAACTTAAAATACACCAGAGAATTCACATTGGAGAGAAACCCTATGGGTGTGATCAGTGTGGACAACACTTCTCTGACAAGTCCACCCTGAAAAGTCACCATAGAATTCATACTGGAGAGAAACCCTATCGATGTGATCAGTGTGGTAAACACTTCCCTAAAATGTCCAAACTTAAAATACACCAGAGAATTCACACTGGAGAGAAACCCTATGGGTGTGATCAGTGTGGACAACACTTCTCTGACACGTCCACCCTGAAAAGTCACCATAGAATTCATACTGGAGAGAAACCCTATGGATGTGATCAGTGTGGGCAACACTTCTCTACATTGTCAAACCTTAAAACACACCAGAGAATTCACACTGGAGAGAAAGCCTATGGATGTGATCAGTGTGGACAATGCTTCTCTAGAATGGACATCCTTAACAAACACGAGAGAATTCACACTGGAGAAAAATCCTATGGATGTGATCAGTGTGGACAACTCTTCTCTCAAATGTCCAGCCTTAAAACACACCAGAGAATTCATACTGGGGAGAAACCATATGGATGTGATCAGTGCGGACAACACTTCTCTACAATGTCCAGCCTTAAAGGCCACCAGAAAATTCACACTGGAGAGAAACCCTATGGATGTGATCAGTGTGGGCAACACTTCTCTAAATTGTCAAACCTTAAAACACACCATAGAATTCACACTGGAGAGAAACCCTATGGATGTGATGCCTGTGGGAAACACTTCTCTCAAATGTCCAGCCTTAAAACACACCAGAGAATTCATACAGGGGAGAAACCCTATGGCTGTGATCAGTGTGGACAACACTTCTCTCAAATGTCCAGCCTTAAAACACACCAGAGAATTCACACGGGAGAGAAACCCAAATAATGGTGATGTGTGGAAAAGCTTTTAGTAATTAAATCAATTCACAGGGTTGTACACACTGGATTTAAACAGGTCCCTTGTGGTCAGTGTGGAAGAATTTTACTAATTCAAGACAACAAAAACGTTATGAACTTATGAACGATGGATCTGTTTAGTGTGAACATTATGTCAAGAGCTTCATTAGAGCTGGTGAGAAACATCAGCAAATCCAAATAACCAAGTGTAGCATGATGATCCATATGGTATTTTTTTTTATATATTAGGAAGGCTGTTATAAACACATTACATGTATATGAGCATGCTTATTCTAGAGTAATAGGATGGTAATGACACTAATTTGTTGATTAATTGCAAGTAAACTTAACATACTGTGCAATTTAGTGGTACTTCTCATTCACTGAGTCAATAGTTTTCAGAAAAATTATTATAGAACAGTATGCTGTTGTCTTGTGTAGCCTGTTAGACCAAATGTACAGTTCAGATTCCCATTGCATCTAGTTTCTATATCTCTACTTCATTACACCTGACATTTATTATTATTATTATCATCCTGTTATACCGTAATGTATTTGTGGAATGTATCCGCCTACGGTCTCAATAATCAATTTATTCTCATTCAATTACAAAGATTAACTTTGTAATTTGACATGTGGATTCGCTGTAGATTACATTTATAATTTTTAGCAGATTTGTATATGGACTTGTACTTTTGTTGAAATGTAGGCTACCCATTCTACAAACTGTGAATACAAATGTCAATCAATCAGAGTTTGTTTGTGCGTCATACCACAACATAGAATATGCCTACAAGTTATTAAGAACGACAAAACAAACAAACAAACCTAGCCTATATATTACCTTTCTCCAATGTTTCTATGTTAGCTTTCTTAGTACATAATAAAATGTGCACAAATTATTTGCACATTAAGTTTCCGCTGGGTTTTAGGATTGTGAAAGACCCACAGAATATTTGTTTTAAATTTTTTAAACTTATTATCCGTATCATCCACACGGTTCTTGGCAAACTCTGCATCTGTCCAATACGGTATTATAGCCATGCAGGCATACACATTGTATTGTATTTGCTTGAACATTGAATTACTTTGAAACTCCTGTGAATCCAGGAGGTATCTGCTGAAGAAATGATGAAATCGGGCCACTCCACCCCTGAACCCCCGCCGCCTGAAAGTGGATCGTGTTGTAGACCTTATCGAATTGTTATATTTAACCCTCCAAATGATTTTAGTTGTATGTCATTAAATGTTCAGATGAATTGAAAATGGAGGACCCTGATGTAAACAATTATTTTGTTTATTTTTCCTCGTATCAGGTTTTTTGTATTGACCTGTACTTTTGTTGAACTGTACCCATTCTACAAACTGAATAAAATGTTGAATCAATCGTTTGTTTGTGCTTTATAAAAATATAGAATACAATTAAACAAACACTAAAACAAACTGCCTATAGGCCTATGGATGTGATCAGTGTGGTAAATGCTTCCCTACAATGTCCAACCTTAAAACCCACCAGAGAGTTCACACTGGAGAGAAACCCAAATAATGCCTTTTATTATTCAAATAATTTAGATTTTCACAAGGTTGTACACACTGGATTTAAACTGTTGACTCTTGTGTTCGAATTGTACTAATTTGAGCCACTGAAAATGTCCTGACCGCACACACACATGAATCCACATTATAACCAAGTGTAACATGTTGATCCATATGGTATTTTTTTAACAATTGTTTAAGGCTAAACTGTTACGCATTACATGTATATAAGCATGCTGATACTAGATTAATTGGATGGCGATTAAACAAATGTTTCCATGTATAGATTAATTGGTCCTTTGAGGTTTTTAAGGTTTATTATAAACCAGCAGTTCAATCGTTTGTCCGTGCTTTACAAAAAATATTATAGAATATCATTAATTGTTGTGTTACCCAACACTAAAACAAACTGCCTATGTATTTAGTTACGATGGATATTCAAAATGCTATTATGAAAGGTTGTTTTTTCTTCCTGTTTTGTTTTTCTTAGTAGGCTATATAATTAAAATGTACAAGGTTGATCTATAGCAGGGGTGTCAAACTCATTTTGGGGCAAGGGCCACATTGAGCGAAAGGTGACTTGATGAGGGCCACGGCCAGTTGCAGCTCACATGCGTTGACTTGTGACACAGTTGTCACTTGGCTTTGCTTTCTAAACTGTTTATTGACATAAATTGACTTTATTTGTATTACAGTTGTAGGCTACAAGACGTTTGGTATGAGAGGTGAAATGTTTTTATCAAAAATATCCAAAATGGAAAATTGACATGTAGCCAAAATGAAATCTGACACTTTGCATCTCTTTGCTTTGACTATGGTGTGTAAGTAAACTATATTCCAAACTTGGTAAGGGAAATTAAACTCTACTGAGCTGTAACAACTATGGTTAGCCTCTCCATGTCCTGCTGCATCAGAGTGTGAGGAGAGTAATCCACAACAACTCAACTAGTAGTTGAATAGACTTAACGAGCCCATCAGTGACAACATTCCGCACCTGGGCAGAGACAAAGCAGTCTACAGCAGGGCCATTAGCGGGGCGGGTGGGGGAGGGGGAGTAGCAGTGTTGTTTCCTTTTTGAAAATCATCTCGAGGGCCGCAAGCTTGTGTTTTAGTTCAATGTCTTCCAGTTTCCCTTACAGTTTCACTTCTGTATGTATCCTATATGAGTTATATGACTGGATATGGAGACATGGGAAGACTTCTGTTACTGAACAAACAATAATTATATCAATGATTACTAGATTTTAACTACACATATCCCTTACAACACCTTTAACATTTCACAAAGGGTAATATTAAGTTCTGTATGATAGACCTTGTGACAAATGCACATTATTATTATCTGCTTTTTCAATGTATGTGATTGTATACGTGTGATATGAATACATGCGAAACCCTGTGATATGTGCACTTCCAATTCATGTGGGAGGTAATGGCCCTGATTAGCATGATTGATTGCAGCCACAGGCCACTTTACAAATAGAGGGTGTGGTGCAGGAGGAGGGGGAGACCTGTGTACTAGTGTGAACGGGTGTGGAAGCCGGGCCGGTTCCAGGGGGGGGCAGGGGTGGGCATAGCCCACCCAAACGTGCGTCCTGCCCACCCAATGTGGGTTTGACACCCTACCAGCGCCGGCGGAGTCGCCCCCTTTACAATTCTGTCTGCCCACCTGAGTGGGGCTGGCTAAATCCTGCCCAAGGAGGAGATCTCAGAGGCGCCAGGGTCTGTGGTTAGTGTCTAAATTCCATAAACTAACTACTGGTAACCTGCAGCCTAAACGTACAAACTGTCGAGCTCAGCCAAGCACGGAGTAAGCGGCCGTGTTGGGACGCTGGGGAGACTGCGTCATCGGTGCTGGATCCATGAATGAACTGCCGGGCAACAGGGAGCATCGCGGGTGAGATAAATCCATGTTCTGTTGGATTATCGGTGGATTATAGTTTGGGGGACCCCTAATTTGCGCTTCATGTGGATCTGAGGGACTATACTGTGGGAGCGTGCTGAGGGGAGGACGGTCGCGGGACTGTTCTTGATTTAAAGCGCCTACCTCGCATGACGAACTTGTTTTGTTTGTTGTTTACAACTGACGTCGGGACTTTGTTGGGTTGAAAGGGGATTGGGGAATTGAGTGTTGGTTTGTTTGTTTGTTTATTATTTTGCTATAGGGTCAGAAGCAAGTGTATTGTATTGCCCGATTGATTTATGTAGTTATTAAATATGTGAGTTTCATTAAGCTAAGAACCTGCCGATCCCGTTTTTATTCATTAGTTAATGATTTTCCTTTCTAAACAAAAGGCCGATTGTTACAACCTATTTCTGTATTTCTGCTGAAAATCACCAGAGTCAAAGAGGTGTAAAATGGTCTCAAATCATCCATAATGTGATCATTAACAGGTGATCTTTCCAATGCCAGACAACCAGTGACCATTAACCTGGGGGAAGAATGTCGGGTTTGTTCATTGTTTAGCATTTGGAGGAAAAAATAATAATATTCAGTTATGATTTAGTTATGATTTTATATCTGTTTCCTGATTTGTGCAAAGCACAATTACCTTGTTGGAACTATGATAATAATGTCTATATTCTATGCTTTGACTCTGACAGTGTCAGTTCTTTTAGATTTATGCTCACTCCTGCTTTGACTTTACTCACATTCACATAGACTATAGGATGTACTTATGTCCATACAACAATGTGTAGCAGGGGGGACTTTTGAGGGAATAATAATACAATATACTTAATGCCTACTATACTACGCCACATTTTTTTTCCTCTTTAACAATAGAAAGCACAGGTTTGTGTGACCAAGGTTGAGCATGGAAATAAGACTCATTAAACTCCACATCATATAAACAATCCAAGACATACTATACCATACATTTGGCTGGCGTACCGGATGAGGAGCACAGCACATGCTGATACATTTCTACTTATTAATTCACCAGGCAGCCAGTATGCTGATACATTTCTACTTATTAATTCACCAGGCAGCCAGTATGCTGATACATTTCTACTTATTAATTCACCAGGCAGCCAGTATGCTGATACATTTACTAATTCACCAGGCAGCCAGTATGCTGATACATTTCTACTTACTAATTCACCAGGCAGCCAGTATGCTGATACATTTATACTTACTAATTCACCAGGAAATTAAATTACATTTAGGAAAGCCATGCCTTCAAACTCTTGTCCTCCTCAGATACGCCAACCTTACAGCAAGCTAGGGGATCTCCTGAATGAATGTAGCCCAGCCCTTTTAAAACCTGTCTGCCAATAAACCCCACCCTTAATTTGAAACAAGGAGCACCTGGCTGATGCTGCCATAGCAACAGGTCTACCTGGTTACAAATGTATTATAATTTGGATATAGTTTAGATTAATTAAATATGAATCTTACAAAGCAATATCACAGTAATACCAGTTTATTTCTAGAATGTTGCATAGAGTCAGTGAGGGGTGGAGCACATGCAGCAGTTTGTTACGTTGTAATTGGTGGCTGATGATTCTATTGTTCTCCTCTTTGGCCAATCAGTTAGTGGTTCCACCTCAGACTCTCTAGTATAAGAACAGTGAGTGTGTAGTAGTCAGTTCTCCACAACTCCTCCAGGATAATCATTTCTGATCACATCTGACTGGACTTCAGCTGAAGATGAACTCTCTCGACCACAGCACAAACAATTCTGCTCAACAGGGAGGACCCAATGATCACCAACACCTCTGTAAGTTACTTACTGTGTTTATATGGAATAAGGATGCTTTTTTATTCTAGTCATGTTTATTTGTTTTGTTTTATTATTAGAATTGTCTAAAAAGAAAGTACCATGTATTGTGTTAATTCGTTTTTGCTATATTCATTCTAGTAATAGTGTCCTCTAGTCTAAAACACATTTCCTTTGTCTTTGTTTCAAATGCAGTGTTGCATCATCAGTCTGGCTTCCCTGTTCTACCAGAGGGGAATGAACAAAGAAGCTTGGCTACGCAAAAACACCACTGCTGTGATCAGTGTGGTAAACGCTTCCCTAAAATGTCCAAACTTAAAATACACCAGAGAATTCACACTGGAGAGAAACCCTATGGGTGTGATCAGTGTGGACAACACTTCTCTGACAAGTCCACCCTGAAAGGCCACCAGATAATTCACACTGGAGAGAAACCCTATGGATGTGATCACTGTGGGCAACACTTCTCTACATTGTCAATCCTTAAAACACACCATAGAATTCACACTGGAGAGAAACCCTATGGATGTGATGCGTGTGGGAAACACTTCTCTCAAATGTCCAGCCTTAAAACACACCAGAGAATTCATACAGGGGAGAACCCCTATGGCTGTGATCAGTGTGGACAACACTTCTCTCAAATGTCCAGCCTTAAAACACACCAGAGAATTCACACAGGAGAGAAACCCAAATAATTGTGATGTGTGGAAAAGCTTTTAGTAATTAAATCAATTCACAGGGTTGTACACACTGGATTTAAACAGGTCCCTTGTGGTCAGTGTGGAAGAATTTTACTAATTCAAGACAACAAAAACGTACTTATGAACGATGGATCTGTTTAGTGTGAACATTATGTCAAGAGCTTCATTAGAGCGGGTGAGAAACATCAGCAAATCCAAATAACCAAGTGTAGCATGATGATCCATATGGTATTTTTTTTATATATTAGGAAGGCTGTTATAAACACATTACATGTATATGAGCATGCTTATTAGTAATAGGATGGCAATGACACTAATTTGTTGATTAATTGCAAGTAAACTTAACATACTGTGCAATTTAGTGGTACTTCTCATTCACTGAGTCAATAGTTTTCAGATAAATTATTATAGAACAGTATGCTGTTGTCTTGTGTAGCCTGTTAGACCAAATGTACCAAATGTACAGTTCTGCCATTTTACAGATTCCCATTGCATCTAGTTTCTATATCTCTACTTCATTACACCTGACATTTATTATTATTATTATCATCCTTTTGTTATACCATATTGTGATGTATTTGTGGAATGTATCCGCCTACGGTCTCAATAATCAATGTATTCTCATTCAATTACAAAGATTAACTTTGTAATTTGACATGTGGATTCGCTGTAGATTACATTTATAATTTTTAGCAGATTTGTATATGGACTTGTACTTTTGTTGAAATGTAGGCTACCCATTCTACAAACTGTGAATACAAATGTCAATCAGAGCATACACATTGTATTGTATTTGTTTGAACATTGAATTACTTTGAAACTCCTGTGAATCCAGGAGGTATCTGCTGAAGAAATGATTAAATCGTTTATAACATTATAACCATTACACCAATTATGTCACAAACTTTAAATCACGTTGAAAGTATTACAATGAATGCGTTAGAAAGCAATAGCCTACAAGCATTATGATTGGGGTCCTTCATATCCAATTAATGGGGGAACAAACACAGATAAATGGTAAATGGTGCATTTATATAGCGCCTTTATCCAAGGTGCTTTACATAGCTTGTGCATCACATTCACCCATTCACACACAAATTCATACGGAAACCATGCAAGGCACCAACCAGGAGCAATTCAGGGTTCAGAGTCTTGCTCAAGGTCACTTTGACATTGACTCTGGTGGAGCCCACAGGGATCGAACTGGCATCCGGCCACTCCACCCCTGAACCACCGCCGCCTGAAAGTGGATCGTGTTGTAGACCTTATCGAATTGTTATATTTAACCCTCCAAATGATTTTAGTTGTATGTCATTAAATGTTCAGATGAATTGAAAATGGAGGACCCTGATGTAAACAATTTTTTTGTTTATTTTTCCTCGTATCAGGTTTTTTGTATTGACCTGTACTTTTGTTGAACTGTACCCATTCTACAAACTGAATAAAATGTTAAATCAATCGTTTGTTTGTGCTTTATAAAAATATAGAATACAATTAAACAAACACTAAAACAAACTGCCTATAGGCCTATGGATGTGATCAGTGTGGTAAACGCTTCTCTACAATGTCCAACCTTAAAACCCACCAGAGAGTTCACACTGGAGAGAAACCCAAATAATGCCTTTTATTATTCAAATAATTTAGACTTTCACAAGGTTGTACACACTGGATTTAAACTGTTGACTCTTGTGTTCGAATTGTACTAATTTGAGCCACTGAAAATGTCCTGACCGCACACACACATGAATCCACATTATAACCAAGTGTAACATGTTGATCCATATGGTATTTTTTAAACAATTGTTTAAGGCTAAACTGTTACGCATTACATGTATATAAGCATGCTGATACTAGATTAATTGGATGGCGATTAAACAAATGTTTCCATGTATAGATGAATTGGTCCTTTGAGGTTTTTAAGGTTTATTATAAACCAGCAGTTCAATCGTTTGTCCGTGCTTTACAAAAAATATTATAGAATATAATTGTTGTGTTACCCAACACTAAAACAAACTGCCTATGTATTTAGTTACGATGGATATTCAAAATGCAATTATGAAAGGTTGTTTTTTCTTCCTGTTTTGTTTTTCTTAGTAGGCTATATAATTAAAATGTACAAGGTTGATCTATAGCAGGGGTGTCAAACTCATTTTGGGGCAAGGGCCACATTGAGCGAAAGGTGACTTGATGAGGGCCACGGCCAGTTGCAGCTCACATGCGTTGACTTGTGACACAGTTGTCACTTGGCTTTGCTTTCTAAACTGTTTATTGACATAAATTGACTTTATTTGTATTACAGTTGTAGGCTACAAGACGTTTGGTATGAGAGGTGAAAAATGTTTTTATCAAAAATATCCAAAATGGAAAATTGACATGTAGCCAAAATGAAATCTGACACTTTGCATCTCTTTGCTTTGACTATGGTGTGTAAGTAAACTATATTCCAAACTTGGTAAGGGAAATGAAACTCTACTGAGCTGTAACAACTATGGTTAGCCTCTCCATGTCCTGCTGCATCAGAGTGTGAGGAGAGTAATCCACAACAACTCAACTAGTAGTTGAATAGACTTAACGAGCCCATCAGTGACAACATTCCGCACCTGGGCAGAGACAAAGCAGTCTACAGCAGGGCCATTAGCGGGGCGGGTGGGGGAGGGGGAGTAGCAGTGTTGTTTCCTTTTTGAAAATCATCTCGAGGGCCGCAAGCTTGTGTTTTAGTTCAATGTCTTCCAGTTTCCCTTACAGTTTCACTTCTGTATGTATCCTATATGAGTTATATGACTGGATATGGAGACATGGGAAGACTTCTGTTACTGAACAAACAATAATTATATCAATGATTACTAGATTTTAACTACACATATCCCTTACAACACCTTTAACATTTCACAAAGGGTAATATTAAGTTCTGTATGATAGACCTTGTGACAAATGCACATTATTATTATTATTATCTGCTTTTTCAATGTATGTGATTGTATACGTGTGATATGAATGCATGCGAAACCCTGTGATATGTGCACTTCCAATTCATGTGGGAGGTAATGGCCCTGATTAGCATGATTGATTGCAGCCACAGGCCACTTTACAAATAGAGGGTGTGGTGCAGGAGGAGGGGGAGACCTGTGTACTAGTGTGAACGGGTGTGGAAGCCGGGCCGGTTCCAGGGGGGGGCAGGGGTGGGCATAGCCCACCCAAACGTGCGTCCTGCCCACCCAATGTGGGTTTGACACCCTACCAGCGCCGGCGGAGTCGCCCCCTTTACAATTCTGTCTGCCCACCTGAGTGGGGCTGGCTAAATCCGGCCCAAGGAGGAGATCTCAGAGGCGCCAGGGTCTGTGGTTAGTGTCTAAATTCCATAAACTAACTACTGGTAACCTGCAGCCTAAACGTACAAACTGTCGAGCTCAGCCAAGCACGGAGTAAGCGGCCGTGTTGGGACGCTGGGGAGACTGCGTCATCGGTGCTGGATCCATGAATTAACTGCCGGTCAACAGGGAGCATCGCGGGTGAGATAAATCCATGTTCTGTTGGATTATCGGTGGATTATAGTTTGGGGGACCCCTAATTTGCGCTTCATGTGGATCTGAGGGACTATACTGTGGGAGCGTGCTGAGGGGAGGACGGTCGCGGGACTGTTCTTGATTTAAAGCGCCTACCTCGCATGACGAACTTGTTTTGTTTGTTGTTTACAACTGACGTCGGGACTTTGTTGGGTTGAAAGGGGATTGGGGAATTGAGTGTTGGTTTGTTTGTTTGTTTATTATTTTGCTATAGGGTCAGAAGCAAGTGTATTGTATTGCCCGATTGATTTATGTAGTTATTAAATATGTGAGTTTCATTAAGCTAAGAACCTGCCGATCCCGTTTTTATTCCTTAGTTAATGATTTTCCTTTCTAAACAAAAGGCCGATTGTTACAACCTATTTCTGTATTTCTGCTGAAAATCACCAGAGTCAAAGAGGTGTAAAATGGTCTCAAATCATCCATAATGTGATCATTAACAGGTGATCTTTCCAATGCCAGACAACCAGTGACCATTAACCTGGGGGAAGAATGTCGGGTTTGTTCATTGTTTAGCATTTGGAGGAAAAAATAATAATATTCAGTTATGATTTAGTTATGATTTTATATCTGTTTCCTGATTTGTGCAAAGCACAATTACCTTGTTGGAACTATGATAATAATGTCTATATTCTATGCTTTGACTCTGACAGTGTCAGTTCTTTTAGATTTATGCTCACTCCTGCTTTGACTTTACTCACATTCACATAGACTATAGGATGTACTTATGTCCATACAACAATGTGTAGCAGGGGGGACTTTTGAGGGAATAATAATACAATATACTTAATGCCTACTATACTACGCCACATTTTTTTTCCTCTTTAACAATAGAAAGCACAGGTTTGTGTGACCAAGGTTGAGCATGGAAATAAGACTCATTAAACTCCACATCATATAAACAATCCAAGACATACTATACCATACATTTGGCTGGCGTACCGGATGAGGAGCACAGCAGCATGAGGGCATAAGGGCATTTCTACTTACTAATTCACCAGGCAGCCAGTATGCTGATACATTTCTACTTATTAATTCACCAGGCAGCCAGTATGCTGATACATTTCTACTTATTAATTCACCAGGCAGCCAGTATGCTGATACATTTCTACTTATTAATTCACCAGGCAGCCAGTATGCTGATACATTTACTAATTCACCATGCAGCCAGTATGCTGATACATTTCTACTTACTAATTCACCAGGCAGCCAGTATGCTGATACATTTATACTTACTAATTCACCAGGAAATTAAATTACATTTAGGAAAGCCATGCCTTCAAACTCTTGTCCTCCTCAGATACGCCAACCTTACAGCAAGCTAGGGGATCTCCTGAATGAATGTAGCCCAGCCCTTTTAAAACCTGTCTGCCAATAAACCCCACCCTTAATTTGAAACAAGGAGCACCTGGCTGATGCTGCCATAGCAACAGGTCTACCTGGTTACAAATGTATTATAATTTGGATATAGTTTAGATTAATTAAATATGAAGCTTACAAAGCAATATCACAGTAATACCAGTTTATTTCTAGAATGTTGCATAGAGTCAGTGAGGGGTGGAGCACATGCAGCAGTTTGTTACGTTGTAATTGGTGGCTGATGATTCTATTGTTCTCCTCTTTGGCCAATCAGTTAGTGGTTCCACCTCAGACTCTCTAGTATAAGAACAGTGAGTGTGTAGTAGTCAGTTCTCCACAACTCCTCCAGGATAATCATTTCTGATCACATCTGACTGGACTTCAGCTGAAGATGAACTCTCTCGACCACAGCACAAACAATTCTGCTCAACAGGGAGGACCCAATGATCACCAACACCTCTGTAAGTTACTTACTGTGTTTATATGGAATAAGGATGCTTTTTTATTCTAGTCATGTTTATTTGTTTTGTTTTATTATTAGAATTGTCTAAAAAGAAAGTACCATGTATTGTGTTAATTCGTTTTTGCTATATTCATTCTAGTAATAGTGTCCTCTAGTCTAAAACACATTTCCTTTGTCTTTGTTTCAAATGCAGTGTTGCATCATCAGTCTGGCTTCCCTGTTCTACCAGAGGGGAATGAACAAAGAAGCTTGGCTACGCAAAAACACCACTGCTGTGATCAGTGTGGTAAACGCTTCCCTAAAATGTCCAAACTTAAAATACACCAGAGAATTCACACTGGAGAGAAACCCTATGGGTGTGATCAGTGTGGACAACACTTCTCTGACAAGTCCACCCTGAAAGGCCACCAGATAATTCACACTGGAGAGAAACCCTATGGATGTGATCACTGTGGGCAACACTTCTCTACATTGTCAATCCTTAAAACACACCATAGAATTCACACTGGAGAGAAACCCTATGGATGTGATGCGTGTGGGAAACACTTCTCTCAAATGTCCAGCCTTAAAACACACCAGAGAATTCATACAGGGGAGAAACCCTATGGCTGTGATCAGTGTGGACAACACTTCTCTCAAATGTCCAGCCTTAAAACACACCAGAGAATTCACACAGGAGAGAAACCCAAATAATTGTGATGTGTGTGTAACCCTAAAATGAGTGTCCTCAGCCCTGGTTTAATTAAAACACCACCCTCTGTCCCATGAACCAGTCTCTGCGTTGTGTATTTGTTGTTGTTGTTGTGTTTGGTGGTTAGGAGATGAGGATGAAGAACCAGGCATAGGAGATGTGCGGTAGAGTAGTGTAGTAACGTTTATCTCAGTTCTGGTCACCTTGTAGAAAAACAATAACAGTGTCTCTTTTTTACAATTCACAATATTAATAGTACAATGCTGTCAAAACACACAACTGCATGTACTGTAAGCTTAAACGTGTTGCTCCATCTAGTTATCACATGAACACATATCTGTCAAATTGTCCATAAACTGCTACAAATATACACATTTCTTCACAAATAACCCCAGCAGCACAACAATATAGTTCCCAACAATCATATTTGTCAATCAAACAACATGGATGGCTAGTATAATTACTTATATCAAATGGATTAATCAGAATGGTGGATTTCACTCCTACCTTGTAGAAAAACAATAACAGTGTGACCTAAAATGGCCGCCCCCCCCACCAATAAGGTCAACAGCTGTAACAGAAACACTGGACAATAACACAGTGCCCCCTGGTGGCACCTCTAGTCAATTCACCTCCTTACATCCACCCCCTCTTTGCTTGAGGGCGTCCCAGCCATCATAATACAAAACAACAAAAAATACAAAACATAAGCCACCTATAACACCGCTTCAGTGGTATGTGAAATGTATAGAGTTATGTTTGGGTCACACTCAGTCTCTAATGGCAGAGCTCTTTTTTTTTCTCCTTTGGCTGGAGTTGTAGGCTTTACAGCTATTAACTGATAGGTCAATCTGTTGGGAGGGCGTCTGGCTCTTGGGGGATTCCTCCTGTTCCCAACAGGCTGTGGGGGTGATGCTTCCCTATGAGTCTGTCCATTCCCCCCCTTTTCTGCTTCCAAAATGGTTCCTTCGGCCTTGCCTTCTCCCTCCTCCGGCTCACTTTCGTCCTCCATGACATCCATCATGTCATGCTGGGCTCCATATGCACTCTCTTCCCCGTCCTCCAACTCACCATCTTCCTCATCCTCTGACCCACTGCATAAAATGCCATCTTCAGTGTCAGGCTCACCACTTATAGTCAACTCCTTCTGGGGCTCCATAGGGAGGAACATGCATTGGGTAAGCAGGTTTTGATGGACCACTCTCTCTCTGGCTCCATCTTCAGACCGAACCACGTACACAGGTATGTCAGCCTGTTTCTTGATGACAATGTAGGGCATGCGTTCCCACTTATCACCAAGCTTCTGTCTGCCTTCCACGTGACATATTTTCACCAGTACCCTGTCCCCTGGCTTGAACACCCTGTGCTTTGCCTTACGGTCATAGTGTCGTTTCTGTTGGTCTTTCGCTTTTCTGGATGCATGATTTGCCTGATCATAAGCATGCATCAGAGAGTCCTGAAGAGTTTGGACATATTCATTATACTCGCATGGCTCCTCACTCTCTGACGGACCTAAGACAAGGTCGATGGGGAGCCTGGGGTGTCTGCCATACATTAAGAAGTAAGGGGTATATCCGGTTGAGTCATGACGTGTACAGTTGTAAGCGTGCGTCATGGCGTCCAAATATTCATGCCAGCTGGGCTTCTGGTGTGGATCCAATGTGCCCAGCATATCCATCAGGGTCCTGTTAAACCTCTCTGTTGTTCCATTACCCTGGGGATGATACGGAGTTGTGCGGGTCTTGGTGATCCCCGTGATTTTGCACAACTCCTTCACCACAGCACTCTCAAAGTTGCGTCCCTGATCTGCATGGAGTTTGGCAGGAAATCCAAATCGGCAGTAGAAGTTCCTCCATAGCACCTTTGCCACTGTGCACGCCTTCTGGTCCTTGGTCGGGTACGCTTGTGCAAAACGGGAGAAGTGGTCAGTGACAACCAGCACATTCTCAATCCCTCCTTTAGACTTCTCTAGCGTCAGGAAATCTATGCAGACAAGTTCCATGGGGGCACAAGTGTGGATACTGACAAGAGGCGCTCTAAGACCCGCAGTGGGAGTTTTCCTGAGACAGCACCTCTCACACTGTTCACACCACATTTTGATGTCCTGGAACATTCTGGGCCAGTAAAAACGCTCCCTCATCAGTGAGAATGTGCGGTCAAAACCCAGGTGTCCAGAGTCATCATGAAGGGCTTTCTTTGCAACCATTCGCAGGTTCTCTGGCAGTACTAACTGCTCGATTGATCCTCTTTGCCTATCCTTTATTGTGCGATAGAGGATGCCCTCCCTGACCACCAATCTCTTCCATTCTTTCAAAAGAAGGTTCACTTGTGTCCCTCCTTCCGCACGGACACTTCTCTTTGGCTTGGTGTTCAATGACCGGTAGTGCAGAACTGGACCAATTACAGGATCGACTCTTTGCCCTGCCCTAACCTGCTGTTTTGTCATTGCAGGCAGCGACTCTGTTCCCACGCCAGCATATGGCTCATTCAGTGGTTCTGCTCGGCAGGTCAGTGGTGCCTGAGGGCAATCTGTCTGTACCTCTGATGGACCCTCCTCTGCTGCTTCCAAACTTGATGATTTCCTCTTGTTGTTCTTGGTTCTCACTCGCTGGGGGCATGTCTGTAGGGCTTGGGTGACCTCTTGATTGGATAATCGAGACAGTGCATCAGCGTTGCCGTTGCATTTTCCTTGGCGATACTGAATATCAAAGTCAAACATGGAAAGTTGGGACACCCATCGCTGGCCAGTTGCGTCCAGTTTGGCTGTGGTCATCACATATTTTAGCGGATTGTTATCCGTAAAGACAGAGAACTTGTGCCCATACAGGTGATCATAAAACTTCCCTGTTGCTGCCCATTTCAGAGCCAAAAACTCTAATTTGTGTGCAGGGTAACGTGATTCAGCTGGATTCAGGCCCCTACTGGCATAAGCAACAACACGCTCTCTCCCGTCCTGAACTTGAGCAAGAACTGCACCAAGTCCTTCACCTGATGCATCGGTCTGCAGCAAGAAAGGCAGATTGTAGTCTGGGTAGCCCAGAACTGGCGCTGTGGTGAGCTTCTGCTTCAAGACTTGGAATGCAGTCTCACATTCCTCTGTCCACTGGAACAGTGGTGGAGGAATAGAAGGTGCCTTCCTCCCCCTTTTCTTCTTCCTCGGGTCCCCCGAGGTGAGGCGATACAGACACGCAACCAGCTTTGCATAACCTTCCACATAGCGCCTGTAATATCCTGTGAAACCCAGGAACTGTTGCACTTCCTTGCAGTTGGTGGGGCGCTTCCAGTCCTTCACCTTGCTTATCTTCTCTGGGTCAGTCTTGATTCCTTCCGCTGATACCAGGTGCCCCAGGTACTGAACCTCCTTTTTCATCAGATGGCACTTCGACGGCTTCAGCTTCAGCCCATGTTCACGAAGCCGATTGAACACCACTTGCAGCCGTTCCACATGTTCTGTGAACGTCTTTGAGAAGATGATGATATCGTCTAGGTAAATAAGCAGACTCATGTAGTTTAGATCACCAAAACAGCAGGTCATCAGGCGCTGGAAAGTCGAAGGGGCGTTCTGCAATCCAAAAGGCATCCTATTGGCCTCGTACAGACCCATAGGTGTGCTGAAAGCCGTTTTGTGCTTATCCTGCTCTGCTACCTCGACTTGCCAGTAGCCCGATGTGAGGTCGAGGGTGGAGAAATACTTGGACTGCCCCAATGCTTCCAGTGCATCCTCTATCCTTGGCAGAGGAAAAGCATCTCTGGTGCTGCTTAGGTTAAGCTTTCTGTAATCCACGCATATTCTCAGTGACCCATCCTTCTTGGTCACAAGCACCATCTGGGAGGCATAAGGGCTCTTGCTGGGGCGAATCACACCGGCCTCTTCCATCTCCGTGAGGGCCTTTTTGACATCCGGCCACTGAGCAGGTGGTATTTTGCGGTAGGGGAGACGAAATGGCTTGGGATCCACCAGGGGGATTTCATGTTGCACCGTCTTTGTGTGTCCGTAGTCCAACGAGTGTTGAGAGAAGACATCTGCATTCCTTTCTACTAGCTCTTTGAGAATAGAAAGTTGCTCTTCACCATCAATGGCTGCTCCACTCAGATCCACACAGCATGCCAGGGGATCTCTTTTATCACTCACTCCCTGCTCATGGCTCTGACATGCTCCAGACGCTCCCTTTACAGTATTTTGACTCTCTCCAGCCTGGCAACTCCTCTTCTGATCCCCCTCTCCAGCCTGCAATACTTGTTGGACCAAGAAAACATCTGCCAGGTGAGTGTGAGGCTTTATCGACACTGTCCGACGAGACAGGTTCATTACTCTGACAGGGACACACCCCTTCTCCACGTTAGCCAGGACTCTACCCACTATAAGGCCCTCTGGAAGCTTCAGTGAGTGTTGGGCCTCAATAAGTGCAGTGTAGGATTCTTTCCGTGGTCCCTTTGTTACCTTGCACATCACATTAATTTCTTCGCCAGCAGGGACACAAACCTTCCTGCCAACATACTTAACAGGGCTCACTCTGCCTTCGGGACCACCAGGTCCTGTCTTGTCTATTTCCAGTAATGCAGCATGCCATTCTGGATAGCTGTCCTTGACCTTCTGGAGAAACTGTAGGCCATAAGTATCTTGCAGGTGTTGTCTGGACGCTCGTATGACGTTAGTCCCCACAAGTAATGGAACCATGGATCTGTACTCCGTTTCAGGCACCACAAAGGCCGGTACGCTGGTGTACTCTTTACCCAACACCTTGAGACTTATGTGTAGCACACCATGGTGAGGGACATCCTGACCACCGGCACCTTCCACAGGAATACTGGACGGCTGTAACCTCTGCTGACACAACACAGGGTGCTTACGCCAGAACTCATAAGTAATGCTGGTTACTTGAGAGCCAGAGTCAATGAGAGCCTTGCACTTTTCCCCATTGACCTCTATTTCACCTTCGTTCCTGGGTCCTATAAGAAGCGTTTCACTCTCGCTTCCTTGCTCTCCCAGCTGGGGACCTAACTGTAAGCCCATGGTTGCCCCTGTAACCATAGGCCTCAAGCGTTTAAAGACTGTCCAGCCTGTGGTGCACTCCCTTCTTGGGATGGTGTGGTGGTAGGCTGAGGGCGCGTGGTTGTGTTGTGGCCCGGCATCACTGTTCTGCAAACTCTAGCTACATGCCCAGCCATCCCACATCGATAGCACACAAAAGAGCCACCGTCAGTCTCACCTCTTACTGCTTGCAGGTTTCTGGCTGGTGCAGGGGTTTGCAGAGGGGACATTTTGGATTCCAGCTCTGCAAGCTTTTTGATCTGCTCCTCTTGGCTGAGAGCTAGCTTGTGTACCAAAGCAGTTAATTCAGAAAGCTCAGAGGGGAACTTCACTGGCTCTGTCTTTTCTCTTACACCCCCCTGCTGCTCTCTTACGGCAACCTGAACCTGGCTGAAAGGTTTCTTTTGTTTGTGTTGAAACTTCTTTGTCTCCCTAGCTAGATTTCGTAGTTCCTCTTGCAGTTCCCGAAAACTCAGGAGTCTCGGCTTCATGGGGGAAATCCTAAAGTACACCTCTTCATCAGACAACCCCCTCAAGAACTGGCGAGTTAGTTTGACATCACGGTCTGGGAATGGTTGCCCCCCATGCTGTGCCTCCTCTACCGAACGAAGGGTGGCTTCCAGTGCAATGGCATAGGAGCAAGCTGTTTCATCTGTCCGCTGGCTCCTCTCATAGAAATCAGCCAAAGGATCCAGAGATCTTTGTATGTCACCATATTCAGCTCTCAGTTCATCAAACGCCCTATCGGGATGCTGTTCCTGCAGAGGGAGATTTAAGATGAGTCTCCTCGCTTCGCCGTTCAGATGCCTCACAATTGTTGCGAAACACAGATGTGTGGGCAGCCCGCCAGCATCAATAAGATATTGCATATCACGTATCCAGTCCTCAATGAGGATTTTGCAATCAGGATTTCCGCTGAAAACCGGCACATTCTTAACTTGGTGTGTCTGTGTGAAACCAGCAGGTGTGAGCTGGACAGGGCCATATCTTGACTGTCCCATGGTAGGGACTGCTGGGTGTGACACACTCTGGTAGGGGTGCATGGCTGTTGGTATGGCTGGAAAGGAGGCCAAATGCTGCGGAGACGACTCATACATGGTGGCTTGAGTCGTATACAGGGTGGCGGGCATGGCCTGCATACTGTTCATCAGGGTCAGTGGCACATGCGTTGATGCTTGGTGGAGAGGCTCTGTGGTCTGGGGATACACAGGGGAGGGTACCAAAACTTGCGGGTTATGGCGTGTTGCTTGGGGGGCGTACATAGCTGACCTGTGGGCCTGTGGGGCATACATTGTGTCTGGGTAGGCGTGTGCCTGGGGTGGCAAGACATGCATCACAGTCTGTGGAGTTGGGTGGGTTGTCGAGGCAGGTACGATAGAAGTAGAACCATGTGTCATGGTTGTTGGGCCTTGCATAGTTATTGGGGGACCTTGCCTTTCAGCTGTAGGAGTGTGAGCTGCGTCCGAAGCTCCATGCCAACCAGATGCAGGAATATGTGTGGTGACTGACTGGGTTGCTGGGGGAGTATACACAGTCGACACAGGAGCCTGTGCTGCAGGATTTTGAGCCGTGTTGGGGACATCATACCAGTGAGATTTGGGGATAGATATGGCGACTGAAGGGCTTGATACAGTAGCCTGTTGCCTGGCCGCTTGGGGTGTGTTCACCATTGACATATGAGTGGATGGACCATACATTCTGCCTGGGGGAAGATTAGCACTGTATCCCACGGCTGTGGGGCTTTGCCCAGTGATGGGGTGGCCTTGCTTTATAGCCGAGGGAGGCTGTACTTGGACTGGGGAACCATAACTGGTAAGTATAGGGTTATGTATGGTGGCTGAATGGGTTTGGACGGTAGCTGGGGGAGTCAGTATATAGGAGAGTGGAGCCTGTGTCGACTTGGGCCTAACAGATTGTGAGGGAGTCAGGTTTGGGTTATATGCGGCTTGAAAACCTTGGTCACTGCCACTCATCGGCTCAGCATAGTGATGTAAAACCTGCCTGTGGACAGTGGAGGGCCCCTCCGCTGGTGGCCGATGAGGAGTATCTTCCTGAGAGCTCTGCATCTTCTGTATCCAATAGTATGCAAAAAAACAGTATGCAAAAAATATATATACAAAATCAAAAGTTGAGTTTCAATATGATGCGTATGTCTGTATGTACAGTATGTAGTCGTGAGGTAAGTTCCATACAGGGGGTTAATGAATGTGAAAATGTAACACATACAGCAACAATTACATATGGTCAGTACTAGTGCATATTTTTTTTTTTTTTTTCCATAAACAAAAAAAAACAAACACTTCAATAGGACTCAGAGACCAGTAGTTAATGATGCTTCTCTAGTACAAAATAGCAACTGAATGAAAACAAAGCCTTTTGCAATGAATGAGTGGAGTCACAAAACCTCACATACAATAAATGAATCAATAATTGGTAAAACCACTTCCCATAGGGATAACCAAAACTGAAAGGATATTATGATTTAAACACAAGAGATGGGTTTTGTTCCCCTTCTTCCTCTGCTCCAATGTGGAATCCGCACATCCGGGTCACGGCACCAGTTGTAACCCTAAAATGAGTGTCCTCAGCCCTGGTTTAATTAAAACACCACCCTCTGTCCCATGAACCAGTCTCTGCGTTGTGTATTTGTTGTTGTTGTTGTGTTTGGTGGTTAGGAGATGAGGATGAAGAACCAGGCATAGGAGATGTGCGGTAGAGTAGTGTAGTAACGTTTATCTCAGTTCTGGTCACCTTGTAGAAAAACAATAACAGTGTCTCTTTTTTACAATTCACAATATTAATAGTACAATGCTGTCAAAACACACAACTGCATGTACTGTAAGCTTAAACGTGTTGCTCCATCTAGTTATCACATGAACACATATCTGTCAAATTGTCCATAAACTGCTACAAATATACACATTTCTTCACAAATAACCCCAGCAGCACAACAATATAGTTCCCAACAATCATATTTGTCAATCAAACAACATGGATGGCTAATATAATTACTTATATCAAATGGATTAATCAGAATGGTGGATTTCACTCCTACCTTGTAGAAAAACAATAACAGTGTGACCTAAAATGGCCGCCCCCCCCACCAATAAGGTCAACAGCTGTAACAGAAACACTGGACAATAACACAGTGCCCCCTGGTGGCACCTCTAGTCAATTCACCTCCTTACATGTGGAAAAGCTTTTAGTAATTAAATCAATTCACAGGGTTGTACACACTGGATTTAAACAGGTCCCTTGTGGTCAGTGTGGAAGAATTTTACTAATTCAAGACAACAAAAACGTACTTATGAACGATGGATCTGTTTAGTGTGAACATTATGTCAAGAGCTTCATTAGAGCGGGTGAGAAACATCAGCAAATCCAAATAACCAAGTGTAGCATGATGATCCATATGGTATTTTTTTTATATATTAGGAAGGCTGTTATAAACACATTACATGTATATGAGCATGCTTATTAGTAATAGGATGGCAATGACACTAATTTGTTGATTAATTGCAAGTAAACTTAACATACTGTGCAATTTAGTGGTACTTCTCATTCACTGAGTCAATAGTTTTCAGATAAATTATTATAGAACAGTATGCTGTTGTCTTGTGTAGCCTGTTAGACCAAATGTACCAAATGTACAGTTCTGCCATTTTACAGATTCCCATTGCATCTAGTTTCTATATCTCTACTTCATTACACCTGACATTTATTATTATTATTATCATCCTTTTGTTATACCATATTGTGATGTATTTGTGGAATGTATCCGCCTACGGTCTCAATAATCAATGTATTCTCATTCAATTACAAAGATTAACTTTGTAATTTGACATGTGGATTCGCTGTAGATTACATTTATAATTTTTAGCAGATTTGTATATGGACTTGTACTTTTGTTGAAATGTAGGCTACCCATTCTACAAACTGTGAATACAAATGTCAATCAGAGCATACACATTGTATTGTATTTGCTTGAACATTGAATTACTTTGAAACTCCTGTGAATCCAGGAGGTATCTGCTGAAGAAATGATTAAATCGTTTATAACATTATAACCATTACACCAATTATGTCACAAACTTTAAATCACGTTGAAAGTATTACAATGAATGCGTTAGAAAGCAATAGCCTACAAGCATTATGATTGGGGTCCTTCATATCCAATTAATGGGGGAACAAACACAGATAAATGGTAAATGGTGCATTTATATAGCGCCTTTATCCAAGGTGCTTTACATAGCTTGTGCATCACATTCACCCATTCACACACAAATTCATACGGAAACCATGCAAGGCACCAACCAGGAGCTATTCAGGGTTCAGAGTCTTGCTCAAGGTCACTTTGACATTGACTCTGGTGGAGCCCACAGGGATCGAACTGGCATCCGGCCACTCCACCCCTGAACCACCGCCGCCTGAAAGTGGATCGTGTTGTAGACCTTATCGAATTGTTATATTTAACCCTCCAAATGATTTTAGTTGTATGTCATTAAATGTTCAGATGAATTGAAAATGGAGGACCCTGATGTAAACAATTTTTTTGTTTATTTTTCCTCGTATCAGGTTTTTTGTATTGACCTGTACTTTTGTTGAACTGTACCCATTCTACAAACTGAATAAAATGTTAAATCAATCGTTTGTTTGTGCTTTATAAAAATATAGAATACAATTAAACAAACACTAAAACAAACTGCCTATAGGCCTATGGATGTGATCAGTGTGGTAAACGCTTCCCTACAATGTCCAACCTTAAAACCCACCAGAGAGTTCACACTGGAGAGAAACCCAAATAATGCCTTTTATTATTCAAATAATTTAGACTTTCACAAGGTTGTACACACTGGATTTAAACTGTTGACTCTTGTGTTCGAATTGTACTAATTTGAGCCACTGAAAATGTCCTGACCGCACACACACATGAATCCACATTATAACCAAGTGTAACATGTTGATCCATATGGTATTTTTTAAACAATTGTTTAAGGCTAAACTGTTACGCATTACATGTATATAAGCATGCTGATACTAGATTAATTGGATGGCGATTAAACAAATGTTTCCATGTATAGATGAATTGGTCCTTTGAGGTTTTTAAGGTTTATTATAAACCAGCAGTTCAATCGTTTGTCCGTGCTTTACAAAAAATATTATAGAATATAATTGTTGTGTTACCCAACACTAAAACAAACTGCCTATGTATTTAGTTACGATGGATATTCAAAATGCAATTATGAAAGGTTGTTTTTTCTTCCTGTTTTGTTTTTCTTAGTAGGCTATATAATTAAAATGTACAAGGTTGATCTATAGCAGGGGTGTCAAACTCATTTTGGGGCAAGGGCCACATTGAGCGAAAGGTGACTTGATGAGGGCCACGGCCAGTTGCAGCTCACATGCGTTGACTTGTGACACAGTTGTCACTTGGCTTTGCTTTCTAAACTGTTTATTGACATAAATTGACTTTATTTGTATTACAGTTGTAGGCTACAAGACGTTTGGTATGAGAGGTGAAAAATGTTTTTATCAAAAATATCCAAAATGGAAAATTGACATGTAGCCAAAATGAAATCTGACACTTTGCATCTCTTTGCTTTGACTATGGTGTGTAAGTAAACTATATTCCAAACTTGGTAAGGGAAATGAAACTCTACTGAGCTGTAACAACTATGGTTAGCCTCTCCATGTCCTGCTGCATCAGAGTGTGAGGAGAGTAATCCACAACAACTCAACTAGTAGTTGAATAGACTTAACGAGCCCATCAGTGACAACATTCCGCACCTGGGCAGAGACAAAGCAGTCTACAGCAGGGCCATTAGCGGGGCGGGTGGGGGAGGGGGAGTAGCAGTGTTGTTTCCTTTTTGAAAATCATCTCGAGGGCCGCAAGCTTGTGTTTTAGTTCAATGTCTTCCAGTTTCCCTTACAGTTTCACTTCTGTATGTATCCTATATGAGTTATATGACTGGATATGGAGACATGGGAAGACTTCTGTTACTGAACAAACAATAATTATATCAATGATTACTAGATTTTAACTACACATATCCCTTACAACACCTTTAACATTTCACAAAGGGTAATATTAAGTTCTGTATGATAGACCTTGTGACAAATGCACATTATTATTATTATTATCTGCTTTTTCAATGTATGTGATTGTATACGTGTGATATGAATACATGCGAAACCCTGTGATATGTGCACTTCCAATTCATGTGGGAGGTAATGGCCCTGATTAGCATGATTGATTGCAGCCACAGGCCACTTTACAAATAGAGGGTGTGGTGCAGGAGGAGGGGGAGACCTGTGTACTAGTGTGAACGGGTGTGGAAGCCGGGCCGGTTCCAGGGGGGGGCAGGGGTGGGCATAGCCCACCCAAACGTGCGTCCTGCCCACCCAATGTGGGTTTGACACCCTACCAGCGCCGGCGGAGTCGCCCCCTTTACAATTCTGTCTGCCCACCTGAGTGGGGCTGGCTAAATCCGGCCCAAGGAGGAGATCTCAGAGGCGCCAGGGTCTGTGGTTAGTGTCTAAATTCCATAAACTAACTACTGGTAACCTGCAGCCTAAACGTACAAACTGTCGAGCTCAGCCAAGCACGGAGTAAGCGGCCGTGTTGGGACGCTGGGGAGACTGCGTCATCGGTGCTGGATCCATGAATTAACTGCCGGTCAACAGGGAGCATCGCGGGTGAGATAAATCCATGTTCTGTTGGATTATCGGTGGATTATAGTTTGGGGGACCCCTAATTTGCGCTTCATGTGGATCTGAGGGACTATACTGTGGGAGCGTGCTGAGGGGAGGACGGTCGCGGGACTGTTCTTGATTTAAAGCGCCTACCTCGCATGACGAACTTGTTTTGTTTGTTGTTTACAACTGACGTCGGGACTTTGTTGGGTTGAAAGGGGATTGGGGAATTGAGTGTTGGTTTGTTTGTTTGTTTATTATTTTGCTATAGGGTCAGAAGCAAGTGTATTGTATTGCCCGATTGATTTATGTAGTTATTAAATATGTGAGTTTCATTAAGCTAAGAACCTGCCGATCCCGTTTTTATTCCTTAGTTAATGATTTTCCTTTCTAAACAAAAGGCCGATTGTTACAACCTATTTCTGTATTTCTGCTGAAAATCACCAGAGTCAAAGAGGTGTAAAATGGTCTCAAATCATCCATAATGTGATCATTAACAGGTGATCTTTCCAATGCCAGACAACCAGTGACCATTAACCTGGGGGAAGAATGTCGGGTTTGTTCATTGTTTAGCATTTGGAGGAAAAAATAATAATATTCAGTTATGATTTAATATCTGTTTCCTGATTTGTGCAAAGCACAATTACCTTGTTGGAACTATGATAATAATGTCTATATTCTATGCTTTGACTCTGACAGTGTCAGTTCTTTTAGATTTATGCTCACTCCTGCTTTGACTTTACTCACATTCACATAGACTATAGGATGTACTTATGTCCATACAACAATGTGTAGCAGGGGGGACTTTTGAGGGAATAATAATACAATATACTTAATGCCTACTATACTACGCCACATTTTTTTTCCTCTTTAACAATAGAAAGCACAGGTTTGTGTGACCAAGGTTGAGCATGGAAATAAGACTCATTAAACTCCACATCATATAAACAATCCAAGACATACTATACCATACATTTGGCTGGCGTACCGGATGAGGAGCACAGCAGCATGAGGGCATAAGGGCATTTCTACTTACTAATTCACCAGGCAGCCAGTATGCTGATACATTTCTACTTATTAATTCACCAGGCAGCCAGTATGCTGATACATTTCTACTTATTAATTCACCAGGCAGCCAGTATGCTGATACATTTCTACTTATTAATTCACCAGGCAGCCAGTATGCTGATACATTTACTAATTCACCAGGCAGCCAGTATGCTGATACATTTCTACTTACTAATTCACCAGGCAGCCAGTATGCTGATACATTTATACTTACTAATTCACCAGGAAATTAAATTACATTTAGGAAAGCCATGCCTTCAAACTCTTGTCCTCCTCAGATACGCCAACCTTACAGCAAGCTAGGGGATCTCCTGAATGAATGTAGCCCAGCCCTTTTAAAACCTGTCTGCCAATAAACCCCACCCTTAATTTGAAACAAGGAGCACCTGGCTGATGCTGCCATAGCAACAGGTCTACCTGGTTACAAATGTATTATAATTTGGATATAGTTTAGATTAATTAAATATGAAGCTTACAAAGCAATATCACAGTAATACCAGTTTATTTCTAGAATGTTGCATAGAGTCAGTGAGGGGTGGAGCACATGCAGCAGTTTGTTACGTTGTAATTGGTGGCTGATGATTCTATTGTTCTCCTCTTTGGCCAATCAGTTAGTGGTTCCACCTCAGACTCTCTAGTATAAGAACAGTGAGTGTGTAGTAGTCAGTTCTCCACAACTCCTCCAGGATAATCATTTCTGATCACATCTGACTGGACTTCAGCTGAAGATGAACTCTCTCGACCACAGCACAAACAATTCTGCTCAACAGGGAGGACCCAATGATCACCAACACCTCTGTAAGTTACTTACTGTGTTTATATGGAATAAGGATGCTTTTTTTATTCTAGTCATGTTTATTTGTTTTGTTTTATTATTAGAATTGTCTAAAAAGAAAGTACCATGTATTGTGTTAATTCGTTTTTGCTATATTCATTCTAGTAATAGTGTCCTCTAGTCTAAAACACATTTCCTTTGTCTTTGTTTCAAATGCAGTGTTGCATCATCAGTCTGGCTTCCCTGTTCTACCAGAGGGGAATGAACAAAGAAGCTTGGCTACGCAAAAACACCACTGCTGTGATCAGTGTGGTAAACGCTTCCCTAAAATGTCCAAACTTAAAATACACCAGAGAATTCACACTGGGAGAAACCCTATGGGTGTGATCAGTGTGGACAACACTTCTCTGACAAGTCCACCCTGAAAGGCCACCAGATAATTCACACTGGAGAGAAACCCTATGGATGTGATCACTGTGGGCAACACTTCTCTACATTGTCAATCCTTAAAACACACCATAGAATTCACACTGGAGAGAAACCCTATGGATGTGATGCGTGTGGGAAACACTTCTCTCAAATGTCCAGCCTTAAAACACACCAGAGAATTCATACAGGGGAGAAACCCTATGGCTGTGATCAGTGTGGACAACACTTAACAGGAGAGAAACCCAAATAATTGTGATGTGTGGAAAAGCTTTTAGTAATTAAATCAATTCACAGGGTTGTACACACTGGATTTAAACAGGTCCCTTGTGGTCAGTGTGGAAGAATTTTACTAATTCAAGACAACAAAAACGTACTTATGAACGATGGATCTGTTTAGTGTGAACATTATGTCAAGAGCTTCATTAGAGCGGGTGAGAAACATCAGCAAATCCAAATAACCAAGTGTAGCATGATGATCCATATGGTATTTTTTTTATATATTAGGAAGGCTGTTATAAACACATTACATGTATATGAGCATGCTTATTAGTAATAGGATGGCAATGACACTAATTTGTTGATTAATTGCAAGTAAACTTAACATACTGTGCAATTTAGTGGTACTTCTCATTCACTGAGTCAATAGTTTTCAGATAAATTATTATAGAACAGTATGCTGTTGTCTTGTGTAGCCTGTTAGACCAAATGTACCAAATGTACAGTTCTGCCATTTTACAGATTCCCATTGCATCTAGTTTCTATATCTCTACTTCATTACACCTGACATTTATTATTATTATTATCATCCTTTTGTTATACCATATTGTGATGTATTTGTGGAATGTATCCGCCTACGGTCTCAATAATCAATGTATTCTCATTCAATTACAAAGATTAACTTTGTAATTTGACATGTGGATTCGCTGTAGATTACATTTATAATTTTTAGCAGATTTGTATATGGACTTGTACTTTTGTTGAAATGTAGGCTACCCATTCTACAAACTGTGAATACAAATGTCAATCAGAGCATACACATTGTATTGTATTTGCTTGAACATTGAATTACTTTGAAACTCCTGTGAATCCAGGAGGTATCTGCTGAAGAAATGATTAAATCGTTTATAACATTATAACCATTACACCAATTATGTCACAAACTTTAAATCACGTTGAAAGTATTACAATGAATGCGTTAGAAAGCAATAGCCTACAAGCATTATGATTGGGGTCCTTCATATCCAATTAATGGGGGAACAAACACAGATAAATGGTAAATGGTGCATTTATATAGCGCCTTTATCCAAGGTGCTTTACATAGCTTGTGCATCACATTCACCCATTCACACACAAATTCATACGGAAACCATGCAAGGCACCAACCAGGAGCAATTCAGGGTTCAGAGTCTTGCTCAAGGTCACTTTGACATTGACTCTGGTGGAGCCCACAGGGATCGAACTGGCATCCGGCCACTCCACCCCTGAACCACCGCCGCCTGAAAGTGGATCGTGTTGTAGACCTTATCGAATTGTTATATTTAACCCTCCAAATGATTTTAGTTGTATGTCATTAAATGTTCAGATGAATTGAAAATGGAGGACCCTGATGTAAACAATTTTTTTGTTTATTTTTCCTCGTATCAGGTTTTTTGTATTGACCTGTACTTTTGTTGAACTGTACCCATTCTACAAACTGAATAAAATGTTAAATCAATCGTTTGTTTGTGCTTTATAAAAATATAGAATACAATTAAACAAACACTAAAACAAACTGCCTATAGGCCTATGGATGTGATCAGTGTGGTAAACGCTTCCCTACAATGTCCAACCTTAAAACCCACCAGAGAGTTCACACTGGAGAGAAACCCAAATAATGCCTTTTATTATTCAAATAATTTAGACTTTCACAAGGTTGTACACACTGGATTTAAACTGTTGACTCTTGTGTTCGAATTGTACTAATTTGAGCCACTGAAAATGTCCTGACCGCACACACACATGAATCCACATTATAACCAAGTGTAACATGTTGATCCATATGGTATTTTTTAAACAATTGTTTAAGGCTAAACTGTTACGCATTACATGTATATAAGCATGCTGATACTAGATTAATTGGATGGCGATTAAACAAATGTTTCCATGTATAGATGAATTGGTCCTTTGAGGTTTTTAAGGTTTATTATAAACCAGCAGTTCAATCGTTTGTCCGTGCTTTACAAAAAATATTATAGAATATAATTGTTGTGTTACCCAACACTAAAACAAACTGCCTATGTATTTAGTTACGATGGATATTCAAAATGCAATTATGAAAGGTTGTTTTTTCTTCCTGTTTTGTTTTTCTTAGTAGGCTATATAATTAAAATGTACAAGGTTGATCTATAGCAGGGGTGTCAAACTCATTTTGGGGCAAGGGCCACATTGAGCGAAAGGTGACTTGATGAGGGCCACGGCCAGTTGCAGCTCACATGCGTTGACTTGTGACACAGTTGTCACTTGGCTTTGCTTTCTAAACTGTTTATTGACATAAATTGACTTTATTTGTATTACAGTTGTAGGCTACAAGACGTTTGGTCTGAGAGGTGAAAAATGTTTTTATCAAAAATATCCAAAATGGAAAATTGACATGTAGCCAAAATGAAATCTGACACTTTGCATCTCTTTGCTTTGACTATGGTGTGTAAGTAAACTATATTCCAAACTTGGTAAGGGAAATGAAACTCTACTGAGCTGTAACAACTATGGTTAGCCTCTCCATGTCCTGCTGCATCAGAGTGTGAGGAGAGTAATCCACAACAACTCAACTAGTAGTTGAATAGACTTAACGAGCCCATCAGTGACAACATTCCGCACCTGGGCAGAGACAAAGCAGTCTACAGCAGGGCCATTAGCGGGGCGGGTGGGGGAGGGGGAGTAGCAGTGTTGTTTCCTTTTTGAAAATCATCTCGAGGGCCGCAAGCTTGTGTTTTAGTTCAATGTCTTCCAGTTTCCCTTACAGTTTCACTTCTGTATGTATCCTATATGAGTTATATGACTGGATATGGAGACATGGGAAGACTTCTGTTACTGAACAAACAATAATTATATCAATGATTACTAGATTTTAACTACACATATCCCTTACAACACCTTTAACATTTCACAAAGGGTAATATTAAGTTCTGTATGATAGACCTTGTGACAAATGCACATTATTATTATTATTATCTGCTTTTTCAATGTATGTGATTGTATACGTGTGATATGAATACATGCGAAACCCTGTGATATGTGCACTTCCAATTCATGTGGGAGGTAATGGCCCTGATTAGCATGATTGATTGCAGCCACAGGCCACTTTACAAATAGAGGGTGTGGTGCAGGAGGAGGGGGAGACCTGTGTACTAGTGTGAACGGGTGTGGAAGCCGGGCCGGTTCCAGGGGGGGGCAGGGGTGGGCATAGCCCACCCAAACGTGCGTCCTGCCCACCCAATGTGGGTTTGACACCCTACCAGCGCCGGCGGAGTCGCCCCCTTTACAATTCTGTCTGCCCACCTGAGTGGGGCTGGCTAAATCCGGCCCAAGGAGGAGATCTCAGAGGCGCCAGGGTCTGTGGTTAGTGTCTAAATTCCATAAACTAACTACTGGTAACCTGCAGCCTAAACGTACAAACTGTCGAGCTCAGCCAAGCACGGAGTAAGCGGCCGTGTTGGGACGCTGGGGAGACTGCGTCATCGGTGTTGGATCCATGAATTAACTGCCGGTCAACAGGGAGCATCGCGGGTGAGATAAATCCATGTTCTGTTGGATTATCGGTGGATTATAGTTTGGGGGACCCCTAATTTGCGCTTCATGTGGATCTGAGGGACTATACTGTGGGAGCGTGCTGAGGGGAGGACGGTCGCGGGACTGTTCTTGATTTAAAGCGCCTACCTCGCATGACGAACTTGTTTTGTTTGTTGTTTACAACTGACGTCGGGACTTTGTTGGGTTGAAAGGGGATTGGGGAATTGAGTGTTGGTTTGTTTGTTTGTTTATTATTTTGCTATAGGGTCAGAAGCAAGTGTATTGTATTGCCCGATTGATTTATGTAGTTATTAAATATGTGAGTTTCATTAAGCTAAGAACCTGCCGATCCCGTTTTTATTCCTTAGTTAATGATTTTCCTTTCTAAACAAAAGGCCGATTGTTACAACCTATTTCTGTATTTCTGCTGAAAATCACCAGAGTCAAAGAGGTGTAAAATGGTCTCAAATCATCCATAATGTGATCATTAACAGGTGATCTTTCCAATGCCAGACAACCAGTGACCATTAACCTGGGGGAAGAATGTCGGGTTTGTTCATTGTTTAGCATTTGGAGGAAAAAATAATAATATTCAGTTATGATTTAATATCTGTTTCCTGATTTGTGCAAAGCACAATTACCTTGTTGGAACTATGATAATAATGTCTATATTCTATGCTTTGACTCTGACAGTGTCAGTTCTTTTAGATTTATGCTCACTCCTGCTTTGACTTTACTCACATTCACATAGACTATAGGATGTACTTATGTCCATACAACAATGTGTAGCAGGGGGGACTTTTGAGGGAATAATAATACAATATACTTAATGCCTACTATACTACGCCACATTTTTTTTCCTCTTTAACAATAGAAAGCACAGGTTTGTGTGACCAAGGTTGAGCATGGAAATAAGACTCATTAAACTCCACATCATATAAACAATCCAAGACATACTATACCATACATTTGGCTGGCGTACCGGATGAGGAGCACAGCAGCATGAGGGCATAAGGGCATTTCTACTTACTAATTCACCAGGCAGCCAGTATGCTGATACATTTCTACTTATTAATTCACCAGGCAGCCAGTATGCTGATACATTTCTACTTATTAATTCACCAGGCAGCCAGTATGCTGATACATTTCTACTTATTAATTCACCAGGCAGCCAGTATGCTGATACATTTACTAATTCACCAGGCAGCCAGTATGCTGATACATTTCTACTTACTAATTCACCAGGCAGCCAGTATGCTGATACATTTATACTTACTAATTCACCAGGAAATTAAATTACATTTAGGAAAGCCATGCCTTCAAACTCTTGTCCTCCTCAGATACGCCAACCTTACAGCAAGCTAGGGGATCTCCTGAATGAATGTAGCCCAGCCCTTTTAAAACCTGTCTGCCAATAAACCCCACCCTTAATTTGAAACAAGGAGCACCTGGCTGATGCTGCCATAGCAACAGGTCTACCTGGTTACAAATGTATTATAATTTGGATATAGTTTAGATTAATTAAATATGAAGCTTACAAAGCAATATCACAGTAATACCAGTTTATTTCTAGAATGTTGCATAGAGTCAGTGAGGGGTGGAGCACATGCAGCAGTTTGTTACGTTGTAATTGGTGGCTGATGATTCTATTGTTCTCCTCTTTGGCCAATCAGTTAGTGGTTCCACCTCAGACTCTCTAGTATAAGAACAGTGAGTGTGTAGTAGTCAGTTCTCCACAACTCCTCCAGGATAATCATTTCTGATCACATCTGACTGGACTTCAGCTGAAGATGAACTCTCTCGACCACAGCACAAACAATTCTGCTCAACAGGGAGGACCCAATGATCACCAACACCTCTGTAAGTTACTTACTGTGTTTATATGGAATAAGGATGCTTTTTTTATTCTAGTCATGTTTATTTGTTTTGTTTTATTATTAGAATTGTCTAAAAAGAAAGTACCATGTATTGTGTTAATTCGTTTTTGCTATATTCATTCTAGTAATAGTGTCCTCTAGTCTAAAACACATTTCCTTTGTCTTTGTTTCAAATGCAGTGTTGCATCATCAGTCTGGCTTCCCTGTTCTACCAGAGGGGAATGAACAAAGAAGCTTGGCTACGCAAAAACACCACTGCTGTGATCAGTGTGGTAAACGCTTCCCTAAAATGTCCAAACTTAAAATACACCAGAGAATTCACACTGGGAGAAACCCTATGGGTGTGATCAGTGTGGACAACACTTCTCTGACAAGTCCACCCTGAAAGGCCACCAGATAATTCACACTGGAGAGAAACCCTATGGATGTGATCACTGTGGGCAACACTTCTCTACATTGTCAATCCTTAAAACACACCATAGAATTCACACTGGAGAGAAACCCTATGGATGTGATGCGTGTGGGAAACACTTCTCTCAAATGTCCAGCCTTAAAACACACCAGAGAATTCATACAGGGGAGAAACCCTATGGCTGTGATCAGTGTGGACAACACTTAACAGGAGAGAAACCCAAATAATTGTGATGTGTGGAAAAGCTTTTAGTAATTAAATCAATTCACAGGGTTGTACACACTGGATTTAAACAGGTCCCTTGTGGTCAGTGTGGAAGAATTTTACTAATTCAAGACAACAAAAACGTACTTATGAACGATGGATCTGTTTAGTGTGAACATTATGTCAAGAGCTTCATTAGAGCGGGTGAGAAACATCAGCAAATCCAAATAACCAAGTGTAGCATGATGATCCATATGGTATTTTTTTTATATATTAGGAAGGCTGTTATAAACACATTACATGTATATGAGCATGCTTATTAGTAATAGGATGGCAATGACACTAATTTGTTGATTAATTGCAAGTAAACTTAACATACTGTGCAATTTAGTGGTACTTCTCATTCACTGAGTCAATAGTTTTCAGATAAATTATTATAGAACAGTATGCTGTTGTCTTGTGTAGCCTGTTAGACCAAATGTACCAAATGTACAGTTCTGCCATTTTACAGATTCCCATTGCATCTAGTTTCTATATCTCTACTTCATTACACCTGACATTTATTATTATTATTATCATCCTTTTGTTATACCATATTGTGATGTATTTGTGGAATGTATCCGCCTACGGTCTCAATAATCAATGTATTCTCATTCAATTACAAAGATTAACTTTGTAATTTGACATGTGGATTCGCTGTAGATTACATTTATAATTTTTAGCAGATTTGTATATGGACTTGTACTTTTGTTGAAATGTAGGCTACCCATTCTACAAACTGTGAATACAAATGTCAATCAGAGCATACACATTGTATTGTATTTGCTTGAACATTGAATTACTTTGAAACTCCTGTGAATCCAGGAGGTATCTGCTGAAGAAATGATTAAATCGTTTATAACATTATAACCATTACACCAATTATGTCACAAACTTTAAATCACGTTGAAAGTATTACAATGAATGCGTTAGAAAGCAATAGCCTACAAGCATTATGATTGGGGTCCTTCATATCCAATTAATGGGGGAACAAACACAGATAAATGGTAAATGGTGCATTTATATAGCGCCTTTATCCAAGGTGCTTTACATAGCTTGTGCATCACATTCACCCATTCACACACAAATTCATACGGAAACCATGCAAGGCACCAACCAGGAGCAATTCAGGGTTCAGAGTCTTGCTCAAGGTCACTTTGACATTGACTCTGGTGGAGCCCACAGGGATCGAACTGGCATCCGGCCACTCCACCCCTGAACCACCGCCGCCTGAAAGTGGATCGTGTTGTAGACCTTATCGAATTGTTATATTTAACCCTCCAAATGATTTTAGTTGTATGTCATTAAATGTTCAGATGAATTGAAAATGGAGGACCCTGATGTAAACAATTTTTTTGTTTATTTTTCCTCGTATCAGGTTTTTTGTATTGACCTGTACTTTTGTTGAACTGTACCCATTCTACAAACTGAATAAAATGTTAAATCAATCGTTTGTTTGTGCTTTATAAAAATATAGAATACAATTAAACAAACACTAAAACAAACTGCCTATAGGCCTATGGATGTGATCAGTGTGGTAAACGCTTCCCTACAATGTCCAACCTTAAAACCCACCAGAGAGTTCACACTGGAGAGAAACCCAAATAATGCCTTTTATTATTCAAATAATTTAGACTTTCACAAGGTTGTACACACTGGATTTAAACTGTTGACTCTTGTGTTTGAATTGTACTAATTTGAGCCACTGAAAATGTCCTGACCGCACACACACATGAATCCACATTATAACCAAGTGTAACATGTTGATCCATATGGTATTTTTTAAACAATTGTTTAAGGCTAAACTGTTACGCATTACATGTATATAAGCATGCTGATACTAGATTAATTGGATGGCGATTAAACAAATGTTTCCATGTATAGATGAATTGGTCCTTTGAGGTTTTTAAGGTTTATTATAAACCAGCAGTTCAATCGTTTGTCCGTGCTTTACAAAAAATATTATAGAATATAATTGTTGTGTTACCCAACACTAAAACAAACTGCCTATGTATTTAGTTACGATGGATATTCAAAATGCAATTATGAAAGGTTGTTTTTTCTTCCTGTTTTGTTTTTCTTAGTAGGCTATATAATTAAAATGTACAAGGTTGATCTATAGCAGGGGTGTCAAACTCATTTTGGGGCAAGGGCCACATTGAGCGAAAGGTGACTTGATGAGGGCCACGGCCAGTTGCAGCTCACATGCGTTGACTTGTGACACAGTTGTCACTTGGCTTTGCTTTCTAAACTGTTTATTTACATAAATTGACTTTATTTGTATTACAGTTGTAGGCTACAAGACGTTTGGTCTGAGAGGTGAAAAATGTTTTTATCAAAAATATCCAAAATGGAAAATTGACATGTAGCCAAAATGAAATCTGACACTTTGCATCTCTTTGCTTTGACTATGGTGTGTAAGTAAACTATATTCCAAACTTGGTAAGGGAAATGAAACTCTACTGAGCTGTAACAACTATGGTTAGCCTCTCCATGTCCTGCTGCATCAGAGTGTGAGGAGAGTAATCCACAACAACTCAACTAGTAGTTGAATAGACTTAACGAGCCCATCAGTGACAACATTCCGCACCTGGGCAGAGACAAAGCAGTCTACAGCAGGGCCATTAGCGGGGCGGGTGGGGGAGGGGGAGTAGCAGTGTTGTTTCCTTTTTGAAAATCATCTCGAGGGCCGCAAGCTTGTGTTTTAGTTCAATGTCTTCCAGTTTCCCTTACAGTTTCACTTCTGTATGTATCCTATATGAGTTATATGACTGGATATGGAGACATGGGAAGACTTCTGTTACTGAACAAACAATAATTATATCAATGATTACTAGATTTTAACTACACATATCCCTTACAACACCTTTAACATTTCACAAAGGGTAATATTAAGTTCTGTATGATAGACCTTGTGACAAATGCACATTATTATTATTATTATCTGCTTTTTCAATGTATGTGATTGTATACGTGTGATATGAATACATGCGAAACCCTGTGATATGTGCACTTCCAATTCATGTGGGAGGTAATGGCCCTGATTAGCATGATTGATTGCAGCCACAGGCCACTTTACAAATAGAGGGTGTGGTGCAGGAGGAGGGGGAGACCTGTGTACTAGTGTGAACGGGTGTGGAAGCCGGGCCGGTTCCAGGGGGGGGCAGGGGTGGGCATAGCCCACCCAAACGTGCGTCCTGCCCACCCAATGTGGGTTTGACACCCTACCAGCGCCGGCGGAGTCGCCCCCTTTACAATTCTGTCTGCCCACCTGAGTGGGGCTGGCTAAATCCGGCCCAAGGAGGAGATCTCAGAGGCGCCAGGGTCTGTGGTTAGTGTCTAAATTCCAACTAACTACTGGTAACCTGCAGCCTAAACGTACAAACTGTCGAGCTCAGCCAAGCACGGAGTAAGCGGCCGTGTTGGGACGCTGGGGAGACTGCGTCATCGGTGCTGGATCCATGAATTAACTGCCGGTCAACAGGGAGCATCGCGGGTGAGATAAATCCATGTTCTGTTGGATTATCGGTGGATTATAGTTTGGGGGACCCCTAATTTGCGCTTCATGTGGATCTGAGGGACTATACTGTGGGAGCGTGCTGAGGGGAGGACGGTCGCGGGACTGTTCTTGATTTAAAGCGCCTACCTCGCATGACGAACTTGTTTTGTTTGTTGTTTACAACTGACGTCGGGACTTTGTTGGGTTGAAAGGGGATTGGGGAATTGAGTGTTGGTTTGTTTGTTTGTTTATTATTTTGCTATAGGGTCAGAAGCAAGTGTATTGTATTGCCCGATTGATTTATGTAGTTATTAAATATGTGAGTTTCATTAAGCTAAGAACCTGCCGATCCCGTTTTTATTCCTTAGTTAATGATTTTCCTTTCTAAACAAAAGGCCGATTGTTACAACCTATTTCTGTATTTCTGCTGAAAATCACCAGAGTCAAAGAGGTGTAAAATGGTCTCAAATCATCCATAATGTGATCATTAACAGGTGATCTTTCCAATGCCAGACAACCAGTGACCATTAACCTGGGGGAAGAATGTCGGGTTTGTTCATTGTTTAGCATTTGGAGGAAAAAATAATAATATTCAGTTATGATTTAGTTATGATTTTATATCTGTTTCCTGATTTGTGCAAAGCACAATTACCTTGTTGGAACTATGATAATAATGTCTATATTCTATGCTTTGACTCTGACAGTGTCAGTTCTTTTAGATTTATGCTCACTCCTGCTTTGACTTTACTCACATTCACATAGACTATAGGATGTACTTATGTCCATACAACAATGTGTAGCAGGGGGGACTTTTGAGGGAATAATAATACAATATACTTAATGCCTACTATACTACGCCACATTTTTTTTCCTCTTTAACAATAGAAAGCACAGGTTTGTGTGACCAAGGTTGAGCATGGAAATAAGACTCATTAAACTCCACATCATATAAACAATCCAAGACATACTATACCATACATTTGGCTGGCGTACCGGATGAGGAGCACAGCAGCATGAGGGCATAAGGGCATTTCTACTTACTAATTCACCAGGCAGCCAGTATGCTGATACATTTCTACTTATTAATTCACCAGGCAGCCAGTATGCTGATACATTTCTACTTATTAATTCACCAGGCAGCCAGTATGCTGATACATTTCTACTTATTAATTCACCAGGCAGCCAGTATGCTGATACATTTACTAATTCACCAGGCAGCCAGTATGCTGATACATTTCTACTTACTAATTCACCAGGCAGCCAGTATGCTGATACATTTATACTTACTAATTCACCAGGAAATTAAATTACATTTAGGAAAGCCATGCCTTCAAACTCTTGTCCTCCTCAGATACGCCAACCTTACAGCAAGCTAGGGGATCTCCTGAATGAATGTAGCCCAGCCCTTTTAAAACCTGTCTGCCAATAAACCCCACCCTTAATTTGAAACAAGGAGCACCTGGCTGATGCTGCCATAGCAACAGGTCTACCTGGTTACAAATGTATTATAATTTGGATATAGTTTAGATTAATTAAATATGAAGCTTACAAAGCAATATCACAGTAATACCAGTTTATTTCTAGAATGTTGCATAGAGTCAGTGAGGGGTGGAGCACATGCAGCAGTTTGTTACGTTGTAATTGGTGGCTGATGATTCTATTGTTCTCCTCTTTGGCCAATCAGTTAGTGGTTCCACCTCAGACTCTCTAGTATAAGAACAGTGAGTGTGTAGTAGTCAGTTCTCCACAACTCCTCCAGGATAATCATTTCTGATCACATCTGACTGGACTTCAGCTGAAGATGAACTCTCTCGACCACAGCACAAACAATTCTGCTCAACAGGGAGGACCCAATGATCACCAACACCTCTGTAAGTTACTTACTGTGTTTATATGGAATAAGGATGCTTTTTTTATTCTAGTCATGTTTATTTGTTTTGTTTTATTATTAGAATTGTCTAAAAAGAAAGTACCATGTATTGTGTTAATTCGTTTTTGCTATATTCATTCTAGTAATAGTGTCCTCTAGTCTAAAACACATTTCCTTTGTCTTTGTTTCAAATGCAGTGTTGCATCATCAGTCTGGCTTCCCTGTTCTACCAGAGGGGAATGAACAAAGAAGCTTGGCTACGCAAAAACACCACTGCTGTGATCAGTGTGGTAAACGCTTCCCTAAAATGTCCAAACTTAAAATACACCAGAGAATTCACACTGGGAGAAACCCTATGGGTGTGATCAGTGTGGACAACACTTCTCTGACAAGTCCACCCTGAAAGGCCACCAGATAATTCACACTGGAGAGAAACCCTATGGATGTGATCACTGTGGGCAACACTTCTCTACATTGTCAATCCTTAAAACACACCATAGAATTCACACTGGAGAGAAACCCTATGGATGTGATGCGTGTGGGAAACACTTCTCTCAAATGTCCAGCCTTAAAACACACCAGAGAATTCATACAGGGGAGAAACCCTATGGCTGTGATCAGTGTGGACAACACTTAACAGGAGAGAAACCCAAATAATTGTGATGTGTGGAAAAGCTTTTAGTAATTAAATCAATTCACAGGGTTGTACACACTGGATTTAAACAGGTCCCTTGTGGTCAGTGTGGAAGAATTTTACTAATTCAAGACAACAAAAACGTACTTATGAACGATGGATCTGTTTAGTGTGAACATTATGTCAAGAGCTTCATTAGAGCGGGTGAGAAACATCAGCAAATCCAAATAACCAAGTGTAGCATGATGATCCATATGGTATTTTTTTTATATATTAGGAAGGCTGTTATAAACACATTACATGTATATGAGCATGCTTATTAGTAATAGGATGGCAATGACACTAATTTGTTGATTAATTGCAAGTAAACTTAACATACTGTGCAATTTAGTGGTACTTCTCATTCACTGAGTCAATAGTTTTCAGATAAATTATTATAGAACAGTATGCTGTTGTCTTGTGTAGCCTGTTAGACCAAATGTACCAAATGTACAGTTCTGCCATTTTACAGATTCCCATTGCATCTAGTTTCTATATCTCTACTTCATTACACCTGACATTTATTATTATTATTATCATCCTTTTGTTATACCATATTGTGATGTATTTGTGGAATGTATCCGCCTACGGTCTCAATAATCAATGTATTCTCATTCAATTACAAAGATTAACTTTGTAATTTGACATGTGGATTCGCTGTAGATTACATTTATAATTTTTAGCAGATTTGTATATGGACTTGTACTTTTGTTGAAATGTAGGCTACCCATTCTACAAACTGTGAATACAAATGTCAATCAGAGCATACACATTGTATTGTATTTGCTTGAACATTGAATTACTTTGAAACTCCTGTGAATCCAGGAGGTATCTGCTGAAGAAATGATTAAATCGTTTATAACATTATAACCATTACACCAATTATGTCACAAACTTTAAATCACGTTGAAAGTATTACAATGAATGCGTTAGAAAGCAATAGCCTACAAGCATTATGATTGGGGTCCTTCATATCCAATTAATGGGGGAACAAACACAGATAAATGGTAAATGGTGCATTTATATAGCGCCTTTATCCAAGGTGCTTTACATAGCTTGTGCATCACATTCACCCATTCACACACAAATTCATACGGAAACCATGCAAGGCACCAACCAGGAGCAATTCAGGGTTCAGAGTCTTGCTCAAGGTCACTTTGACATTGACTCTGGTGGAGCCCACAGGGATCGAACTGGCATCCGGCCACTCCACCCCTGAACCACCGCCGCCTGAAAGTGGATCGTGTTGTAGACCTTATCGAATTGTTATATTTAACCCTCCAAATGATTTTAGTTGTATGTCATTAAATGTTCAGATGAATTGAAAATGGAGGACCCTGATGTAAACAATTTTTTTTGTTTATTTTTCCTCGTATCAGGTTTTTTGTATTGACCTGTACTTTTGTTGAACTGTACCCATTCTACAAACTGAATAAAATGTTAAATCAATCGTTTGTTTGTGCTTTATAAAAATATAGAATACAATTAAACAAACACTAAAACAAACTGCCTATAGGCCTATGGATGTGATCAGTGTGGTAAACGCTTCCCTACAATGTCCAACCTTAAAACCCACCAGAGAGTTCACACTGGAGAGAAACCCAAATAATGCCTTTTATTATTCAAATAATTTAGACTTTCACAAGGTTGTACACACTGGATTTAAACTGTTGACTCTTGTGTTCGAATTGTACTAATTTGAGCCACTGAAAATGTCCTGACCGCACACACACATGAATCCACATTATAACCAAGTGTAACATGTTGATCCATATGGTATTTTTTAAACAATTGTTTAAGGCTAAACTGTTACGCATTACATGTATATAAGCATGCTGATACTAGATTAATTGGATGGCGATTAAACAAATGTTTCCATGTATAGATGAATTGGTCCTTTGAGGTTTTTAAGGTTTATTATAAACCAGCAGTTCAATCGTTTGTCCGTGCTTTACAAAAAATATTATAGAATATAATTGTTGTGTTACCCAACACTAAAACAAACTGCCTATGTATTTAGTTACGATGGATATTCAAAATGCAATTATGAAAGGTTGTTTTTTCTTCCTGTTTTGTTTTTCTTAGTAGGCTATATAATTAAAATGTACAAGGTTGATCTATAGCAGGGGTGTCAAACTCATTTTGGGGCAAGGGCCACATTGAGCGAAAGGTGACTTGATGAGGGCCACGGCCAGTTGCAGCTCACATGCGTTGACTTGTGACACAGTTGTCACTTGGCTTTGCTTTCTAAACTGTTTATTGACATAAATTGACTTTATTTGTATTACAGTTGTAGGCTACAAGACGTTTGGTCTGAGAGGTGAAAAATGTTTTTATCAAAAATATCCAAAATGGAAAATTGACATGTAGCCAAAATGAAATCTGACACTTTGCATCTCTTTGCTTTGACTATGGTGTGTAAGTAAACTATATTCCAAACTTGGTAAGGGAAATGAAACTCTACTGAGCTGTAACAACTATGGTTAGCCTCTCCATGTCCTGCTGCATCAGAGTGTGAGGAGAGTAATCCACAACAACTCAACTAGTAGTTGAATAGACTTAACGAGCCCATCAGTGACAACATTCCGCACCTGGGCAGAGACAAAGCAGTCTACAGCAGGGCCATTAGCGGGGCGGGTGGGGGAGGGGGAGTAGCAGTGTTGTTTCCTTTTTGAAAATCATCTCGAGGGCCGCAAGCTTGTGTTTTAGTTCAATGTCTTCCAGTTTCCCTTACAGTTTCACTTCTGTATGTATCCTATATGAGTTATATGACTGGATATGGAGACATGGGAAGACTTCTGTTACTGAACAAACAATAATTATATCAATGATTACTAGATTTTAACTACACATATCCCTTACAACACCTTTAACATTTCACAAAGGGTAATATTAAGTTCTGTATGATAGACCTTGTGACAAATGCACATTATTATTATTATTATCTGCTTTTTCAATGTATGTGATTGTATACGTGTGATATGAATACATGCGAAACCCTGTGATATGTGCACTTCCAATTCATGTGGGAGGTAATGGCCCTGATTAGCATGATTGATTGCAGCCACAGGCCACTTTACAAATAGAGGGTGTGGTGCAGGAGGAGGGGGAGACCTGTGTACTAGTGTGAACGGGTGTGGAAGCCGGGCCGGTTCCAGGGGGGGGCAGGGGTGGGCATAGCCCACCCAAACGTGCGTCCTGCCCACCCAATGTGGGTTTGACACCCTACCAGCGCCGGCGGAGTCGCCCCCTTTACAATTCTGTCTGCCCACCTGAGTGGGGCTGGCTAAATCCGGCCCAAGGAGGAGATCTCAGAGGCGCCAGGGTCTGTGGTTAGTGTCTAAATTCCAACTAACTACTGGTAACCTGCAGCCTAAACGTACAAACTGTCGAGCTCAGCCAAGCACGGAGTAAGCGGCCGTGTTGGGACGCTGGGGAGACTGCGTCATCGGTGCTGGATCCATGAATTAACTGCCGGTCAACAGGGAGCATCGCGGGTGAGATAAATCCATGTTCTGTTGGATTATCGGTGGATTATAGTTTGGGGGACCCCTAATTTGCGCTTCATGTGGATCTGAGGGACTATACTGTGGGAGCGTGCTGAGGGGAGGACGGTCGCGGGACTGTTCTTGATTTAAAGCGCCTACCTCGCATGACGAACTTGTTTTGTTTGTTGTTTACAACTGACGTCGGGACTTTGTTGGGTTGAAAGGGGATTGGGGAATTGAGTGTTGGTTTGTTTGTTTGTTTATTATTTTGCTATAGGGTCAGAAGCAAGTGTATTGTATTGCCCGATTGATTTATGTAGTTATTAAATATGTGAGTTTCATTAAGCTAAGAACCTGCCGATCCCGTTTTTATTCCTTAGTTAATGATTTTCCTTTCTAAACAAAAGGCCGATTGTTACAACCTATTTCTGTATTTCTGCTGAAAATCACCAGAGTCAAAGAGGTGTAAAATGGTCTCAAATCATCCATAATGTGATCATTAACAGGTGATCTTTCCAATGCCAGACAACCAGTGACCATTAACCTGGGGGAAGAATGTCGGGTTTGTTCATTGTTTAGCATTTGGAGGAAAAAATAATAATATTCAGTTATGATTTAGTTATGATTTTATATCTGTTTCCTGATTTGTGCAAAGCACAATTACCTTGTTGGAACTATGATAATAATGTCTATATTCTATGCTTTGACTCTGACAGTGTCAGTTCTTTTAGATTTATGCTCACTCCTGCTTTGACTTTACTCACATTCACATAGACTATAGGATGTACTTATGTCCATACAACAATGTGTAGCAGGGGGGACTTTTGAGGGAATAATAATACAATATACTTAATGCCTACTATACTACGCCACATTTTTTTTCCTCTTTAACAATAGAAAGCACAGGTTTGTGTGACCAAGGTTGAGCATGGAAATAAGACTCATTAAACTCCACATCATATAAACAATCCAAGACATACTATACCATACATTTGGCTGGCGTACCGGATGAGGAGCACAGCAGCATGAGGGCATAAGGGCATTTCTACTTACTAATTCACCAGGCAGCCAGTATGCTGATACATTTCTACTTATTAATTCACCAGGCAGCCAGTATGCTGATACATTTCTACTTATTAATTCACCAGGCAGCCAGTATGCTGATACATTTCTACTTATTAATTCACCAGGCAGCCAGTATGCTGATACATTTACTAATTCACCAGGCAGCCAGTATGCTGATACATTTCTACTTACTAATTCACCAGGAAATTAAATTACATTTAGGAAAGCCATGCCTTCAAACTCTTGTCCTCCTCAGATACGCCAACCTTACAGCAAGCTAGGGGATCTCCTGAATGAATGTAGCCCAGCCCTTTTAAAACCTGTCTGCCAATAAACCCCACCCTTAATTTGAAACAAGGAGCACCTGGCTGATGCTGCCATAGCAACAGGTCTACCTGGTTACAAATGTATTATAATTTGGATATAGTTTAGATTAATTAAATATGAAGCTTACAAAGCAATATCACAGTAATACCAGTTTATTTCTAGAATGTTGCATAGAGTCAGTGAGGGGTGGAGCACATGCAGCAGTTTGTTACGTTGTAATTGGTGGCTGATGATTCTATTGTTCTCCTCTTTGGCCAATCAGTTAGTGGTTCCACCTCAGACTCTCTAGTATAAGAACAGTGAGTGTGTAGTAGTCAGTTCTCCACAACTCCTCCAGGATAATCATTTCTGATCACATCTGACTGGACTTCAGCTGAAGATGAACTCTCTCGACCACAGCACAAACAATTCTGCTCAACAGGGAGGACCCAATGATCACCAACACCTCTGTAAGTTACTTACTGTGTTTATATGGAATAAGGATGCTTTTTTATTCTAGTCATGTTTATTTGTTTTGTTTTATTATTAGAATTGTCTAAAAAGAAAGTACCATGTATTGTGTTAATTCGTTTTTGCTATATTCATTCTAGTAATAGTGTCCTCTAGTCTAAAACACATTTCCTTTGTCTTTGTTTCAAATGCAGTGTTGCATCATCAGTCTGGCTTCCCTGTTCTACCAGAGGGGAATGAACAAAGAAGCTTGGCTACGCAAAAACACCACTGCTGTGATCAGTGTGGTAAACGCTTCCCTAAAATGTCCAAACTTAAAATACACCAGAGAATTCACACTGGAGAGAAACCCTATGGGTGTGATCAGTGTGGACAACACTTCTCTGACAAGTCCACCCTGAAAGGCCACCAGATAATTCACACTGGAGAGAAACCCTATGGATGTGATCACTGTGGGCAACACTTCTCTACATTGTCAATCCTTAAAACACACCATAGAATTCACACTGGAGAGAAACCCTATGGATGTGATGCGTGTGGGAAACACTTCTCTCAAATGTCCAGCCTTAAAACACACCAGAGAATTCATACAGGGGAGAAACCCTATGGCTGTGATCAGTGTGGACAACACTTCTCTCAAATGTCCAGCCTTAAAACACACCAGAGAATTCACACAGGAGAGAAACCCAAATAATTGTGATGTGTGGAAAAGCTTTTAGTAATTAAATCAATTCACAGGGTTGTACACACTGGATTTAAACAGGTCCCTTGTGGTCAGTGTGGAAGAATTTTACTAATTCAAGACAACAAAAACGTACTTATGAACGATGGATCTGTTTAGTGTGAACATTATGTCAAGAGCTTCATTAGAGCGGGTGAGAAACATCAGCAAATCCAAATAACCAAGTGTAGCATGATGATCCATATGGTATTTTTTTTATATATTAGGAAGGCTGTTATAAACACATTACATGTATATGAGCATGCTTATTAGTAATAGGATGGCAATGACACTAATTTGTTGATTAATTGCAAGTAAACTTAACATACTGTGCAATTTAGTGGTACTTCTCATTCACTGAGTCAATAGTTTTCAGATAAATTATTATAGAACAGTATGCTGTTGTCTTGTGTAGCCTGTTAGACCAAATGTACCAAATGTACAGTTCTGCCATTTTACAGATTCCCATTGCATCTAGTTTCTATATCTCTACTTCATTACACCTGACATTTATTATTATTATTATCATCCTTTTGTTATACCATATTGTGATGTATTTGTGGAATGTATCCGCCTACGGTCTCAATAATCAATGTATTCTCATTCAATTACAAAGATTAACTTTGTAATTTGACATGTGGATTCGCTGTAGATTACATTTATAATTTTTAGCAGATTTGTATATGGACTTGTACTTTTGTTGAAATGTAGGCTACCCATTCTACAAACTGTGAATACAAATGTCAATCAGAGCATACACATTGTATTGTATTTGCTTGAACATTGAATTACTTTGAAACTCCTGTGAATCCAGGAGGTATCTGCTGAAGAAATGATTAAATCGTTTATAACATTATAACCATTACACCACAAACTTTAAATCACGTTGAAAGTATTACAATGAATGCGTTAGAAAGCAATAGCCTACAAGCATTATGATTGGGGTCCTTCATATCCAATTAATGGGGGAACAAACACAGATAAATGGTAAATGGTGCATTTATATAGCGCCTTTATCCAAGGTGCTTTACATAGCTTGTGCATCACATTCACCCATTCACACACAAATTCATACGGAAACCATGCAAGGCACCAACCAGGAGCAATTCAGGGTTCAGAGTCTTGCTTATATTTAACCCTCCAAATGATTTTAGTTGTATGTCATTAAATGTTCAGATGAATTGAAAATGGAGGACCCTGATGTAAACAATTTTTTTGTTTATTTTTCCTCGTATCAGGTTTTTTGTATTGACCTGTACTTTTGTTGAACTGTACCCATTCTACAAACTGAATAAAATGTTAAATCAATCGTTTGTTTGTGCTTTATAAAAATATAGAATACAATTAAACAAACACTAAAACAAACTGCCTATAGGCCTATGGATGTGATCAGTGTGGTAAACGCTTCCCTACAATGTCCAACCTTAAAACCCACCAGAGAGTTCACACTGGAGAGAAACCCAAATAATGCCTTTTATTATTCAAATAATTTAGACTTTCACAAGGTTGTACACACTGGATTTAAACTGTTGACTCTTGTGTTCGAATTGTACTAATTTGAGCCACTGAAAATGTCCTGACCGCACACACACATGAATCCACATTATAACCAAGTGTAACATGTTGATCCATATGGTCCTTTGAGGTTTTTAAGGTTTATTATAAACCAGCAGTTCAATCGTTTGTCCGTGCTTTACAAAAAATATTATAGAATATAATTGTTGTGTTACCCAACACTAAAACAAACTGCCTATGTATTTAGTTACGATGGATATTCAAAATGCAATTATGAAAGGTTGTTTTTTCTTCCTGTTTTGTTTTTCTTAGTAGGCTATATAATTAAAATGTACAAGGTTGATCTATAGCAGGGGTGTCAAACTCATTTTGGGGCAAGGGCCACATTGAGCGAAAGGTGACTTGATGAGGGCCACGGCCAGTTGCAGCTCACATGCGTTGACTTGTGACACAGTTGTCACTTGGCTTTGCTTTCTAAACTGTTTATTGACATAAATTGACTTTATTTGTATTACAGTTGTAGGCTACAAGACGTTTGGTATGAGAGGTGAAAAATGTTTTTATCAAAAATATCCAAAATGGAAAATTGACATGTAGCCAAAATGAAATCTGACACTTTGCATCTCTTTGCTTTGACTATGGTGTGTAAGTAAACTATATTCCAAACTTGGTAAGGGAAATGAAACTCTACTGAGCTGTAACAACTATGGTTAGCCTCTCCATGTCCTGCTGCATCAGAGTGTGAGGAGAGTAATCCACAACAACTCAACTAGTAGTTGAATAGACTTAACGAGCCCATCAGTGACAACATTCCGCACCTGGGCAGAGACAAAGCAGTCTACAGCAGGGCCATTAGCGGGGCGGGTGGGGGAGGGGGAGTAGCAGTGTTGTTTCCTTTTTGAAAATCATCTCGAGGGCCGCAAGCTTGTGTTTTAGTTCAATGTCTTCCAGTTTCCCTTACAGTTTCACTTCTGTATGTATCCTATATGAGTTATATGACTGGATATGGAGACATGGGAAGACTTCTGTTACTGAACAAACAATAATTATATCAATGATTACTAGATTTTAACTACACATATCCCTTACAACACCTTTAACATTTCACAAAGGGTAATATTAAGTTCTGTATGATAGACCTTGTGACAAATGCACATTATTATTATTATTATCTGCTTTTTCAATGTATGTGATTGTATACGTGTGATATGAATACATGCGAAACCCTGTGATATGTGCACTTCCAATTCATGTGGGAGGTAATGGCCCTGATTAGCATGATTGATTGCAGCCACAGGCCACTTTACAAATAGAGGGTGTGGTGCAGGAGGAGGGGGAGACCTGTGTACTAGTGTGAACGGGTGTGGAAGCCGGGCCGGTTCCAGGGGGGGGCAGGGGTGGGCATAGCCCACCCAAACGTGCGTCCTGCCCACCCAATGTGGGTTTGACACCCTACCAGCGCCGGCGGAGTCGCCCCCTTTACAATTCTGTCTGCCCACCTGAGTGGGGCTGGTTAAATCCGGCCCAAGGAGGAGATCTCAGAGGCGCCAGGGTCTGTGGTTAGTGTCTAAATTCCATAAACTAACTACTGGTAACCTGCAGCCTAAACGTACAAACTGTCGAGCTCAGCCAAGCACGGAGTAAGCGGCCGTGTTGGGACGCTGGGGAGACTGCGTCATCGGTGCTGGATCCATGAATTAACTGCCGGTCAACAGGGAGCATCGCGGGTGAGATAAATCCATGTTCTGTTGGATTATCGGTGGATTATAGTTTGGGGGACCCCTAATTTGCGCTTCATGTGGATCTGAGGGACTATACTGTGGGAGCGTGCTGAGGGGAGGACGGTCGCGGGACTGTTCTTGATTTAAAGCGCCTACCTCGCATGACGAACTTGTTTTGTTTGTTGTTTACAACTGACGTCGGGACTTTGTTGGGTTGAAAGGGGATTGGGGAATTGAGTGTTGGTTTGTTTGTTTGTTTATTATTTTGCTATAGGGTCAGAAGCAAGTGTATTGTATTGCCCGATTGATTTATGTAGTTATTAAATATGTGAGTTTCATTAAGCTAAGAACCTGCCGATCCCGTTTTTATTCCTTAGTTAATGATTTTCCTTTCTAAACAAAAGGCCGATTGTTACAACCTATTTCTGTATTTCTGCTGAAAATCACCAGAGTCAAAGAGGTGTAAAATGGTCTCAAATCATCCATAATGTGATCATTAACAGGTGATCTTTCCAATGCCAGACAACCAGTGACCATTAACCTGGGGGAAGAATGTCGGGTTTGTTCATTGTTTAGCATTTGGAGGAAAAAATAATAATATTCAGTTATGATTTAGTTATGATTTTATATCTGTTTCCTGATTTGTGCAAAGCACAATTACCTTGTTGGAACTATGATAATAATGTCTATATTCTATGCTTTGACTCTGACAGTGTCAGTTCTTTTAGATTTATGCTCACTCCTGCTTTGACTTTACTCACATTCACATAGACTATAGGATGTACTTATGTCCATACAACAATGTGTAGCAGGGGGGACTTTTGAGGGAATAATAATACAATATACTTAATGCCTACTATACTACGCCACATTTTTTTTCCTCTTTAACAATAGAAAGCACAGGTTTGTGTGACCAAGGTTGAGCATGGAAATAAGACTCATTAAACTCCACATCATATAAACAATCCAAGACATACTATACCATACATTTGGCTGGCGTACCGGATGAGGAGCACAGCAGCATGAGGGCATAAGGGCATTTCTACTTACTAATTCACCAGGCAGCCAGTATGCTGATACATTTCTACTTATTAATTCACCAGGCAGCCAGTATGCTGATACATTTCTACTTATTAATTCACCAGGCAGCCAGTATGCTGATACATTTCTACTTATTAATTCACCAGGCAGCCAGTATGCTGATACATTTACTAATTCACCAGGCAGCCAGTATGCTGATACATTTCTACTTACTAATTCACCAGGCAGCCAGTATGCTGATACATTTATACTTACTAATTCACCAGGAAATTAAATTACATTTAGGAAAGCCATGCCTTCAAACTCTTGTCCTCCTCAGATACGCCAACCTTACAGCAAGCTAGGGGATCTCCTGAATGAATGTAGCCCAGCCCTTTTAAAACCTGTCTGCCAATAAACCCCACCCTTAATTTGAAACAAGGAGCACCTGGCTGATGCTGCCATAGCAACAGGTCTACCTGGTTACAAATGTATTATAATTTGGATATAGTTTAGATTAATTAAATATGAAGCTTACAAAGCAATATCACAGTAATACCAGTTTATTTCTAGAATGTTGCATAGAGTCAGTGAGGGGTGGAGCACATGCAGCAGTTTGTTACGTTGTAATTGGTGGCTGATGATTCTATTGTTCTCCTCTTTGGCCAATCAGTTAGTGGTTCCACCTCAGACTCTCTAGTATAAGAACAGTGAGTGTGTAGTCAGTTCTCCACAACTCCTCCAGGATAATCATTTCTGATCACATCTGACTGGACTTCAGCTGAAGATGAACTCTCTCGACCACAGCACAAACAATTCTGCTCAACAGGGAGGACCCAATGATCACCAACACCTCTGTAAGTTACTTACTGTGTTTATATGGAATAAGGATGCTTTTTTATTCTAGTCATGTTTATTTGTTTTGTTTTATTATTAGAATTGTCTAAAAAGAAAGTACCATGTATTGTGTTAATTCGTTTTTGCTATATTCATTCTAGTAATAGTGTCCTCTAGTCTAAAACACATTTCCTTTGTCTTTGTTTCAAATGCAGTGTTGCATCATCAGTCTGGCTTCCCTGTTCTACCAGAGGGGAATGAACAAAGAAGCTTGGCTACGCAAAAACACCACTGCTGTGATCAGTGTGGTAAACGCTTCCCTAAAATGTCCAAACTTAAAATACACCAGAGAATTCACACTGGAGAGAAACCCTATGGGTGTGATCAGTGTGGACAACACTTCTCTGACAAGTCCACCCTGAAAGGCCACCAGATAATTCACACTGGAGAGAAACCCTATGGATGTGATCACTGTGGGCAACACTTCTCTACATTGTCAATCCTTAAAACACACCATAGAATTCACACTGGAGAGAAACCCTATGGATGTGATGCGTGTGGGAAACACTTCTCTCAAATGTCCAGCCTTAAAACACACCAGAGAATTCATACAGGGGAGAAACCCTATGGCTGTGATCAGTGTGGACAACACTTCTCTCAAATGTCCAGCCTTAAAACACACCAGAGAATTCACACAGGAGAGAAACCCAAATAATTGTGATGTGTGGAAAAGCTTTTAGTAATTAAATCAATTCACAGGGTTGTACACACTGGATTTAAACAGGTCCCTTGTGGTCAGTGTGGAAGAATTTTACTAATTCAAGACAACAAAAACGTACTTATGAACGATGGATCTGTTTAGTGTGAACATTATGTCAAGAGCTTCATTAGAGCGGGTGAGAAACATCAGCAAATCCAAATAACCAAGTGTAGCATGATGATCCATATGGTATTTTTTTTATATATTAGGAAGGCTGTTATAAACACATTACATGTATATGAGCATGCTTATTAGTAATAGGATGGCAATGACACTAATTTGTTGATTAATTGCAAGTAAACTTAACATACTGTGCAATTTAGTGGTACTTCTCATTCACTGAGTCAATAGTTTTCAGATAAATTATTATAGAACAGTATGCTGTTGTCTTGTGTAGCCTGTTAGACCAAATGTACAGTTCTGCCATTTTACAGATTCCCATTGCATCTAGTTTCTATATCTCTACTTCATTACACCTGACATTTATTATTATTATTATCATCCTTTTGTTATACCATATTGTGATGTATTTGTGGAATGTATCCGCCTACGGTCTCAATAATCAATGTATTCTCATTCAATTACAAAGATTAACTTTGTAATTTGACATGTGGATTCGCTGTAGATTACATTTATAATTTTTAGCAGATTTGTATATGGACTTGTACTTTTGTTGAAATGTAGGCTACCCATTCTACAAACTGTGAATACAAATGTCAATCAGAGTTTGTTTGTGCGTCATACCACAACATAGAATATGCCTACAAGTTATTAAGAACGACAAAACAAACAAACAAACCTAGCCTATATATTACCTTTCTCCAATGTTTCTATGTTAGCTTTCTTAGTACATAATAAAATGTGCACAAATAATTTGCACATTAAGTTTCCGCTGGGTTTTAGGATTGTGAAAGACCCACAGAATATTTGTTTTAAATTGTTTAAACTTATTATCCGTATCATCCACACGGTTCTTGGCAAACTCTGTGCATCTGTCCAATACGGTATTATAGCTATGCAGGCATACACATTGTATTGTATTTGCTTGAACATTGAATTACTTTGAAACTCCTGTGAATCCAGGAGGTATCTGCTGAAGAAATGATTAAATCGTTTATAACATTATAACCATTAGGCCTACACCAATTATGTCACAAACTTTAAATCACGTTGAAAGTATTACAATGAATGCGTTAGAAAGCAATAGCCTACAAGCATTATGATTGGGGTCCTTCATATCCAATTAATGGGGGAACAAACACAGATAAATGGTAAATGGTGCATTTATATAGCGCCTTTATCCAAGGTGCTTTACATAGCTTGTGCATCACATTCACCCATTCACACACAAATTCATACAGAAACCATGCAATGCACCAACCAGGAGCAATTCAGGGTTCAGAGTCTTGCTCAAGGACACTTTGACATTGACTCTGGTGGAGCCCACAGGGATCGAACTGGCATCCGTCCACTCCACCCCTGACCCACCGCCGCCTGAAAGTGGATCGTGTTGTAGACCTTATCGAATTGTTATATTTAACCCTCCAAATGATTTTAGTTGTATGTCATTAAATGTTCAGATGAATTAAAAATGGAGGACCCTGATGTAAACAATTCTTTTGTTTATTTTTCCTCGTATCAGGTTTTTTGTATTGACCTGTACTTTTGTTGAACTGTACCCATTCTACAAACTGAATAAAATGTTGAATCAATCGTTTGTTTGTGCTTTATAAAAATATAGAATACAATTAAACAAACACTAAAACAAACTGCCTATAGGCCTATGGATGTGATCAGTGTGGTAAACGCTTCCCTACAATGTCCAACCTTAAAACCCACCAGAGAGTTCACACTGGAGAGAACCCCAAATAATGCCTTTTATTATTCAAATAATTTAGACTTTCACAAGGTTGTACACACTGGATTTAAACTGTTGACTCTTGTGTTCGAATTGTACTAATTTGAGCCACTGAAAATGTCCTGACCGCACACACACATGAATCCACATTATAACCAAGTGTAACATGTTGATCCATATGGTATTTTTTAAACAATTGTTTAAGGCTAAACTGTTACGCATTACATGTATATAAGCATGCTGATACTAGATTAATTGGATGGCGATTAAACAAATGTTTCCATGTATAGATGAATTGGTCCTTTGAGGTTTTTAAGGTTTATTATAAACCAGCAGTTCAATCGTTTGTCCGTGCTTTACAAAAAATATTATAGAATATCATTAATTGTTGTGTTACCCAACACTAAAACAAACTGCCTATGTATTTAGTTACGATGGATATTCAAAATGCAATTATGAAAGGTTGTTTTTTCTTCCTGTTTTGTTTTTCTTAGTAGGCTATATAATTAAAATGTACAAGGTTGATCTATAGCAGGGGTGTCAAACTCATTTTGGGGCAAGGGCCACATTGAGCGAAAGGTGACTTGATGAGGGCCACGGCCAGTTGCAGCTCACATGCGTTGACTTGTGACACAGTTGTCACTTGGCTTTGCTTTCTAAACTGTTTATTGACATAAATTGACTTTATTTGTATTACAGTTGTAGGCTACAAGACGTTTGGTATGAGAGGTGGAAAATGTTTTTATCAAAAATATCCAAAATGGAAAATTGACATGTAGCCAAAATGAAATCTGACACTTTGCATCTCTTTGCTTTGACTATGGTGTGTAAGTAAACTATATTCCAAACTTGGTAAGGGAAATGAAACTCTACTGAGCTGTAACAACTATGGTTAGCCTCTCCATGTCCTGCTGCATCAGAGTGTGAGGAGAGTAATCCACAACAACTCAACTAGTAGTTGAATAGACTTAACGAGCCCATCAGTGACAACATTCCGCACCTGGGCAGAGACAAAGCAGTCTACAGCAGGGCCATTAGCGGGGCGGGTGGGGGAGGGGGAGTAGCAGCGTTGTTGATATGAATACATGCGAAACCCTGTGATATGTGCACTTCCAATTCATGTGGGAGGTAATGGCCCTGATTAGCATGATTGATTGCAGCCACAGGCTGCAATAGAGGGTGTGGTGCAGGAGGAGGGGGAGACCTGTGTACTAGTGTGAACGGGTGTGGAAGCCGGGCCGGTTCCAGGGGAGGGCCCAATGTGCCCACATTGGGTGCGTCCTGCCCACCCAATGTGGGTTTGACACCCTACCCGCGCCGGCGGAGTCGCCCCCCTTACAATTCTGTCTGCCCACCTGAGTGGGGCTGGCTAAATCCGGCCCAAGGAGGAGATCTCAGAGGCGCCAGGGTCTGTGGTTAGTGTCTAAATTCCATAAACTAACTACTGGTAACCTGCAGCCTAAACGTACAAACTGTCGAGCTCAGCCAAGCACGGAGTAAGCGGCCGTGTTGGGACGCTGGGGAGACTGCGTCATCGGTGCTGATTCGCTGTAGATTACAATGAAAGAATGTGGGGTTTGTTCATTGTTTAGCATTTGGAGGAAAAAATATTTAAATTTAGTTATGATTTTATATCTGTTTCCTGATTTGTACAAAGCACAATTACCTTGTTGGAACTATGATAATAATGTCTATATTCTATGCTTTGACTCTGACAGTGTCAGTTCTTTTAGATTTATGCTCACTCCTGCTTTGACTTTACTCACATTCACATAGACTATAGGATGTACTTATGTCCATACAACAATGTGTAGCAGGGGGGACTTTTGAGGGCATAATAATACAATATACTTAATGCCTACTATACTACGCCACATTTTTTTCCTCTTTAACAATAGAAAGCACAGGTGTGTGTGACCAAGGTTGAGCATGGAAATAAGACTCATTAAACTCCACATCATATAAACAATCCAAGACATACTATACCATACATTTGGCTGGCGTACCGGATGAGGAGCACAGCAGCATGGAATAAGGGCATTTCTACTTACTAATTCACCAGGCAGCCAGTATGCTGATAAATTTCTACTTCTAAATTACATTTAGGAAAGCCGGTAACACTTGCAGATAAGGGTCATGAAATAATGATTAACTCATGATTAACTAATACATTAGTTAAGCATTAGTTAATCATTATTTCATCATGAATTAATGATGACTTCATCATGAATTAACTGTAGTTAGTTAATCATGATTCATAGCATTCATGATTTCATTTACAGATCAGATTTTTTCGCCCAAATCTATGCCCACGATGAGTGCTCAAAGGCGGGTAGGTTTAGTCAGCAGACGGTCTCTCTGGAGGTCCTTCCTGGTTGTCCCCAAGGGTATTTTTTCTCAATTCTATGCCCACGATGAGTGCTCAAAGGTGGGTAGGGGTCCCTGGTGTTTTATGGATCATTTTTTGACTCACCCATTTTGCCCAAATCTATACCCAGGATGAGTGCTCATAGACGGGTAGGGTTAGTGAGCAGACTCGGCCTCTCTGGAGGTAATTTTTCTCAATTCTATGCCCACGATGAGTGCTCAAAAGTGGGTAGGGGTCTGTCCGAAGCTCTCCCTGCATGGTGCTTTATGGATCATTTTTGGACTCCCCCATTTTGCCCAAATCTATACCCAGGATGAGTGCTCAAAGGTGGGTACCCCTACCCACCTAAACCACCTGGTGTTTTATGGATCATTTTTGGACTCCCCCATTTTGCCCAAATCTATACCCAGGATGAGTGCTCATAGACGGGTAGGGTTAGTAAGCAGACTCGGTCTCTCTGGAGGTAATTTTTCTCAATTCTATGCCCACGATGAGTGCTCAAATGTGGGTAGGGGTCTCTCCGGAGCTCTCCCTGGTGCTTTATGGATAATTTTGGACTCCCCTCTTCAGAGGTCTCCCTGGTAGTTTATGGGTCATTTCTGGACATTATCATCATCATGAACTAGCTGTAGTTAATAGTTAGTTAATGGTTATTTGTACCCCAAAGTAAAGTGACAACATTTTCATCATGAACTAATCATGAACTAGCTGTAGTTAATGGATATTTGCACCCCAAAGTAAAGTGACAACCTTTTCATCATGAACTAGCTGTAGTTAATAGTTAGTTAATGGATATTTGTACCCCAAAGTAAAGTGACAACATTTTCATCATTAACTAATCATGAACTAGCTGTAGTTAAGGTTATTTGTACCCCAAAGTAAAGTGACAACATTTTCATCATGAACTAATCATGAACTAGCTGTAGTTAATGGATATTTGCACCCCAAAGTAAAGTGACAACATTTTCATCATGAACTAGCTGTAGTTAATAGTTAGTTAATGGATATTTGCACCCCAAAGTAAAGTGACAACATTTTCATCATGAACTAGCTGTAGTTAATAGTTAGTTAATGGATATTTGTACCCCAAAGTAAAGTGACAACATTTTCATCATGAACTAGCTGTAGTTAATAGTTAGTTAATGGATATTTGTACCCCAAAGTAAAGTGACAACATTTTCATCATTAACTAATCATGAACTAGCTGTAGTTAAGGTTATTTGTACCCCAAAGTAAAGTGACAACATTTTCATCATGAATTAATCATGAACTAGCTGTAGTTAATGGATATTTGCACCCCAAAGTAAAGTGACAACATTTTCATCATGAACTAGCGTAGTTAATAGTTAGTTAATGGATATTTGTACCCCAAAGTAAAGTGACAACATTTTCATCATGAACTAGCTGTAGTTAATAGTTAGTTAATGGATATTTGTACCCCAAAGTAAAGTGACAACATTTTCATCATGAACTAATCATGAACTCTTGATTAACTAATCATGAAGTAATCATGAACTGGAAATTTGGACACAAAGTCACATCAATATAAATAATAGTGAAATGCAATACTAACAATACAATACAATCTGAATCCAAAATTACAATTACAAGCCACCTTCAATATTGCCATTTTTTATTTACAGCCACACCCTCCCCCCACACAGAAAACTAAAAACAAAATGTGATGTATATCAATAACAAAGTGTTAAATGGCCACTTATTACCAAATAGACAGCAGTAATATGAAAAATAACAAACAAAAAGAAAAGCCAGCTAAAATATGAAAACCCTTAGTTCCGTTGTCATTGGGGCTCTTTCATCTGAATTGTGACATTGTTCGCTTGGCCTTTTTCCTACCACACAAACCGTGAGGGAGGGGAATCAATGTTGCACCATCAGTGTCCAGACTTGGATCCGTTAGCTTGCCATCCAATATGCACTGGGAATTTATCTGGGGAATTGTTGGGTATGGAGAATGTGGAGCCTCACATGGACCTGGGCTCCTCAGTGGATGGGAAGGGAAGCGCTGTCTTCTTCTCCATGTGCTCCAGGGGATGAAGATGGGGATCACCCAATCTAAAAAAAACTGACCTATGGTAGATCGGACAAGATCCAATAGCATGTTATTCACACACTCTGTGTAAAATGTTTTTAAATCCCCATGAATTAGTAAAACCTTTTTAACTTGCATTAATTAGCTTAATCATTTTCTTTTTATAGTAATCATTTCAAATACATTGAAAACCATTCAAAATAATTCAAAGTACTTATTTTCTTTTACAATGTTTCAAATATTCACTATATTCAATGAACTGTTCCTTTTCCACAAAAATACTATGAAATGCTCCTTTACGTATCACAATGCAATGAGTTAAATTGCATATAGTGCACATTCAATCGCTTTACAGGGTGTTTTGTGCAGTAACTGAGGTATTCATGACTCAAATGTGCTTAGTATATCTCTCCCTGGCTAGCATCAGGTGAGAGATGCACTAAAAATGTACATTCAATCACCATAACCCAAAATACTCATGTACAGGAATAAGTGTTTCAAAATGTAAAACACCATTTAAGATAACCATCTTTGTTCTACATTGTCTCACTCACCACTGATCAATGAATGAATGGGCTCAGACTGCAATGTCACCTGTACTACTGGCTGCTCAGTGATTTGCAATACTCGCTCTCACACTGCTCTGCAAAGTTCAAAATGACACAATATACAAATCAGGAGTTGTCTAACAACATTAAGAATGTGGATGATTTGAATTGGAAGATTATGTTTTAGTCTTACCAAGTGGATTGCAAAGATTGTTCCTCTGTGTGTGTTTACAACAACACATGAAGAACCAGCCATGTGTTCAATTGAACAGGAAAGGGGTTTTCCTGCTTAAATACTGACAGGAAGTGGAATCACTGGTAGGCTGGACATAAACGCTTACAGGCTCACTGATTGGCCACTTAGGTTAGCAATCACAGAGCCAGGTAATTTTAACCCTTTGCAAAAACGTGTTAGACATCCTGTTTGTTTGTTTGTTTGTTTGTTTTCCCTTTCATGTATATAGCTTCTTGGCATTTTAATCAGACTTGTAGAGCAACATTTTAGATATATTGTATATAACTTAAATGCATTCATTCACTGTAAAAAAAAAAATCACTGAAATGAACGTATGTATCCTATTAACTATTTTTTAATTCAGCCTACCCAGGCTTGAAAGCAGGCAGCCAATTTACAAGTGTTAAAAACGATCTAAAATGCTTTTGAAATAACACACATTTAAGTTCTAAAATGTTGCTCCACAAGTCTGTTTAAAATACAAAACAAGCTATTTACATGAAAGAGAAAAAATGCAAAACAAACAGGGTGTCTAACAGGTTTTAAAGGATTAAAATTACCTGGCTCTGTGATTGCCAGTGGCCAATCAGTGAGCCTGTAAGCATTTGTGTCCAGCCTACCAGTGATTCTACTTCCTGTTAGTATTTAAGCAGGAAAACGTCCTTTTCCTGTTCAATTGAACACATGGCTGGTTCTTCATGTGCTGTTGTAAACAAACACAGAGAGACAATCTTTTGCAATCTGCCTGGTAAGACTAAAACATAATCTTCCAATTCAAATCATTCACATTCTTAATGTTGTTAGGCAACTCCTGATTTGTGTATTGTGTCATTTTGAACTTTGCAGAGCAGTGTGAGAGTGTAGCAAATCACTGAGCAGCCAGGTGACATTGCAGTCTCAGCATTCATGAAGTGGTGAGTGAGACAATGTAGAACAAAGATGGTTATCTTAAATGGTGTTTAGCCACAATACATCCTGCCAATGATTTATTGTTACATTTAAGTATTTAAGTTCATGTTACATTTTGAAAGAGTTTGTTACTGAAGGAATACAATATGCATGTACATGAGAATTGTGGGTTATAGTGACTGAAGGTACATTTTAAGGGTACATACTAAGCACATTTGCGTCATAAATACCTCCTAGTTACTGCACAAAACACCCTGTAAACCTTTTGAATGTGCACTTTATGCAATTTAACTCATTACATTGTGATACTTAAAGGAGCATTTCATACTATTTTTATTTTTGTGGAAAAGGAACAGTTCATTGAATATTAAACATTGTAAAAGAAAATAAGTGTTTTGAATTATTTTGAATGGTTTTCAATGTATTTTAAATACATGATTACTATAAAAAGAACATGATTAAGCTAATTAATGCAAGTTAAAAAGGTGTTAATTTATGCTAATTCGTGGGGTTTTGGATCTTGTCTGATCTATCATAGGTCAGGTTTTTTAGATCCCATCCTCATCCCTTGGAGCATCTCACGTGGAGAAGAGGACAGCGGTTCCCTTCCCATCCATCGAGGAGCCAAGGTGCATGTGAGGCTCCACTGTCTCCATACCCAACGTTTCCCCAGATAGATTCCCAGTGCATACTGGGTGGCGAGATCCATGGTTTGTGTGGTAGGACAAAGACCAATCGAACACTGTCACAGTTCAGATAAAAGAGCCCCAACGAGAACAAAAACAAACTTTGGGAACTAAGGGTTTTCATATTTTTTCCGGCTTTTCTTTTTGTTTGTTATTTTTCATATTACTGTTGTAGTCATTTTTCTATGTCTATTTGGTAATAATAAGTGGCCATGTAACAATTACTATTCATTGTTGACTGTGTTATATTTATAAGAGCCAGGTCATTTTGTTTCATAGTTGTGTCAAACCATATTGGATAAGCAATGATCTTAACAAGTACTTTAGTTTTATAGTTGAGAGGAAAAATTGTGCTGCTGATTTGGATAAGCACTGTTGTTGGCTTTGTTAAAGGCCTTGCCTTGGCGGGCAGCAGGTGGGCCAGATGTGTGGATGCCAGTCCATTGGCGTCTGCGCCAGGGCTCTATCTAGCTCACCCGCTGTTGGCCCGGGTGGCTGGTGTCGGCCTGCCCCTCGGCCTGTGTCCTCTGCCTACTTCCTTGCTTTTGTTTTGTTGTTCTTTTGTATTTTACATTTGTATTTTGTATAATACTTTATTTATTTTGTGGTATATTTTTGTTTGTGTTAAGTGTTTTTATTTTATTTTTTAGTTTCTGTGTGGGGGGAGAGAGTGTGTGTGTGGGGGGGGGGTTGCTGTAAATAAAAAAAATGGCAAAAATTGGCAATATTGAAGGTGGCTTGTAATTGTACATTTGGATTCAGATTGTAATGTATTGTTAGTATTGTATTGTTTTGCATTCACTATTATTTATATTGATGTGACTTTGTGTCCATATATCCAGTTCATGATGAATTCATGATTAGTTAATCATGAGTTCATGATTAGTTCATGATGAAAATGTTGTCACTTTACTTTGGGGTGCAAATAACCATTAACTAACTGTTAACTACAGCTAGTTCATGATGAAAATGTTGCCACTTTACTTTGGGGTGCAAATATCAATTAACTAATGATAGTTAATCATTAATAGAGTCCAGTAAGTACAATGTAATGGTAGTTCATGATGAAAATGTTGCCACTTTACTTTGGGGTGCAAATATCAATTAACTAACTATTAACTAATGATAGTTAATCATTAATAGAGTCCAACTCTCTAGTAAGTAAGTACAATGTAATGGTAGTTCATGATGAAAATGTTGCCACTTTACTTTGGGGTGCAAATATCAATTAACTAACTATTAACTAATGATAGTTAATCATTAATAGAGTCCAACTCTCTAGTAAGTAAGTACAATGTAATGGTAGTTCATGATGATAATGTTGCCACTTTACTTTGGGGTGCAAATATCAATTAACTAACTATTAACTAATGATAGTTAATCATTAATAGAGTCCAACTCTCTAGTAAGTAAGTAAAATGTAATGGTAGTTCATGATGATAATGTCCAGAAGTTACGCATAAACTACAAGGGAGACCTCTACAAGGGAGACCTACCCACCTTTGAGCACTCATCGTGGGCATAGAATTGAGAAAAACTACCTCCAGAGAGACCGAGTCTGCTCACTAACCCTACCCGTCTATGAGCACTCATCCTGGGTATAGATTTGGGCAAAATGGGTGAGTCCAAAAATTATCCATAAAACACCAGGGACCCCTACCCACCTTTGAGCACTCATCGTGGGCATAGAATTGAGAAAAATTACCTCCAGAGAGACCGAGTCTGCTCACTAACCCTACCCGTCTATGAGCACTCATCCTGGGTATAGATTTGGGCAAAATGGGTGAGTCCAAAAATTATCCATAAAACACCAGGGACCCCTACCCACCTTTGAGCACTCATCGTGGGCATAGAATTGAGAAAAATTACCTCCAGAGAGACCGAGTCTGCTCACTAACCCTACCCGTCTATGAGCACTCATCCTGGGTATAGATTTGGGCAAAATGGGTGAGTCCAAAAATTATCCATAAAACACCAGGGACCCCTACCCACCTTTGAGCACTCATCGTGGGCATAGAATTGAGAAAAATTACCTCCAGAGAGACCGAGTCTGCTCACTAACCCTACCCGTCTATGAGCACTCATCCTGGGTATAGATTTGGGCAAAATGGGGGGGTCCAAAAATTATCCATAAAGCACCAGGGAGAGCTCCGGACAGACCCCTACCAACCTTTGAGCACCCATCGTGGGCAAATAATTGAGTAAAATGACCCATGGGTACAACCAGGAATGACCTCCAGAGAGACTGAGAGACCTACCCGCCTATGAGCACTCATCCTGGGCATAGATTTGGGCGGAAAAATTAGATCTATAAATCATCTACAAATCGTGGTTAACTAATGACGATTCATGATGAATCATCAGAATCATCATCATCATGAATCATGATGAATTCATCATGATTCATGATGAATTGTGATGAACTAATGATTAACTAATGCTTAACTAATGTATTAGTTAATCATTAGTTAATCATTAGTTCATGAACCGTATCTGCAAGTGTTACCGGAAAGCCATGCCTTCAAACTCTTGTCCTCCTCAGATACGCCAACCTTACAACAAGCTAGGGGATCCCCTGAATGAATGTAGCCCAGCCCTTTTAAAACCTGTCTGCCAATAAACCCCACCCTTAATTTGAAACAAGGAGCACCTGGCTGATGCTGCCATAGCAACAGGTCTACCTGGTTACAAATGTATTATAATTTGGATATAGTTTAGATTAATTCAATATGAAGCTACAAAAAAAATGCTCTGAAGTTCTAAAATGCAAGTCAAAGCTAGCCAAGCGCTTCGACAGTGTTCGCCAAGCTCGTTTGAGCAACCTAAATACACAACGAATCAAACTACGAAACAGTGTAACTGCCATGACCAAATCAGCTAAAAGTAACTTCATTAATGATAAAGCTGAGGAAAACAAAAACAATCCTCATGAGCTCTGGAAGCTACTAAACAATCAACTAAGCTATGGTCAGAAACTAAAAACCAGATTTTCGAACATAAACATCAAATCTGACAACACTCTCATCACTGACAACCTTGATGTGGCCAACTACTTGAATATCTTCTTTACAAACATATCAACAACTCTGGTTAACAAACTGCCCTCCCACTCTGGGCTCTTTGGTGTAGAGCACATTACAACCTTCTACAAAAACCTAGGTGTTTGTAAAGACGATTTTAAACTAGTTATGGTAACAACTGATGAGGTAATTAAGAAACTGAGTGCCCTCCAACCCCACAAGGCCACAGGACATGACAACATTCCCTCCAAATTTCTCAGAGACTCAGCCATCTCTATAGCTCCAATCATCACCCACATAGTAAACCTCTCCATCAAACAGGGACAGGTCCCCCAAGATTTCAAACTGGCCAAAGTAACCCCCTTGCACAAGAAAGGGAGTAAATTAGACCCCGGCAACTACCGCCCTATTTCTATTCTTAGTTCCATCTCGAAAGTGATGGAAAAAATAGTCTATGAACAGGTTGAAAAGTATCTTGCCACTAATAAATTATTGTACGAGTTCCAATCTGGCTTCAGAACATCCCACTCCACTGACACATGCCTCCTCTATTTGAGCGACCACATCAAACAAGAGGTGGACGCTGGCAAATACTGCGGCATGGTCATGCTGGACCTCCAAAAGGCTTTTGACACCGTGAACCACTCCATACTGGTTAACAAGCTAAAAGCAATTGGTTTCGATAGCACATCAGTGAGCTGGATGCAATCCTACCTGGAGGGGAGAGAACAGATGGTGGAAGTGAACGGAACACTGTCCCCCCCCCTCCCAGTGAGCTGTGGCGTTCCACAAGGAAGCATACTAGGGCCTCTACTGTTCCTAATATATGTAAACGACATGACTTCAGCCTGTGACTGCAACTTGTTCCTGTTCGCAGATGACTCAGCACTGCTGGTCTCGGACAGGGACAAACTGCAGGTTGAAAATGCCCTCAGCTCTGAACTCGGTAGAATCTGCACCTGGCTCGCTGATAACAAACTATCTTTACACCTGGGAAAAACTGAATCCATTCTCTTTGGCTCTATTAGTAATCTCAGCAAGGCAAATGGCTTCTTGGTTAGAGTGGGTGACAATGTTATCACACGTAAAGATGAAATTACCTACCTAGGTTCCATCCTGGAGGCTAATCTTTCCGGTGATAAAATGGCCACCAACGTAATCAAAAAAGTCAACCATAGAACAAGATTCCTCTACAGGATCTCCTCACTGGTCAACAAAAACACCTTGAAGACCTTAACAGGAGCCCTTGTACAGGGTTTCTTTGACTATGCATGCACCTCCTGGTACCACAGCACCTCAAAGGCCCTTAAAACCAGGCTCCAGACTTCCCAAAACAAACTGGTCAGGCTCCTACTTGATCTAGCCCCCCGAACCCACCTCACCCCTGCCCACTTCGACAGGCTGGAATGGCTTAGGGTCGACGACAGAGTACAGCATCTTGCAATGGGTCTGGTCCACAAGATTCGATACACCACCAAGATACCCATGTACCTGTCTAGATACTTCCTTAATGTTAACGAAGTCCACACCCACAACACCAGAGGGAGTGCAACGAACCATGTACAACCCAGATTCGGCACAAACAAGGGACTAAATTCTTTTCGCTCCTATGCCACTAAAATGTGGAACGCCCTACCAACTGTCATTAAGACATGCGAATCCCTTGACTCTTTCAAAACCGCTCTCAAAGGGCACCTACGGACGGCTGCAATTCGAAACTGGCCCCTGTAAAATCGGAATCCCTCAAACACGAACGCAATGACAACACAAGAGACGGTCGCGGCCACACAGCCAACTCAAGGTATGGCCACTGAGCCAACTTGGGGACCCAACGCAAGGACAACACAAGAGATGGTCACGGCCACACAGCCAACTCAAGGTACGGCCACGGAGCCGACTTGGGGACCCAACGCAGCTCCTCCAAGGAAAACAAACAATTTAACGGAGCTGAACGTGAATCCCCCCCCCCCGCCCCCCCCTTTTTTTCCCCTCACTGTATATTTTTCTTTTCCCTTTTTACCTCCTTTTTGATGAATTCTTTTTTGATGAATTCCTGTTCTGTCTATAGAAGTGTCTATTTGTACGTCTCTAAATGTTTTGATGATTTGAACATGGTGGACCCTGTTGGAAACAAGTGTAATGCTTAATTGGGTCGTCCACTCACAGTTAACAGCCTTTGTATTGAGTTTGTGCTTGAAATGTACTGTAATTCTGCAAACTGTTAATAAATTCTTCAATCAATCAATCAATCAAACAAAGCAATATCACAGTAATACCAGTTTATTTCTAGAATGTTGCATAGAGTCAGTGAGGGGTGGCGCACATGCAGCAGTTTGTTACGTTGTAATTGGTGGCTGATGATTCTATTGTTCTCCTCTTTGGCCAATCAGTTAGTGGTTCCACCTCAGCCTCTCTAGTATAAGAACAGTGAGTGTGTAGTTGTCAGTTCTCCACAACTCCTCCAGGATAATCATTTCTGATCACATCTGACTGGACTTCAGCTGAAGATGAACTCTCTCGACCACAGCACAAACAATTCTGCTCAACAGGGAGGACCCAATGATCACCAACACCTCTGTAAGTTACTTACTGTGTTTATATGGAATAAGAAGGTACCATGTATTGTGTTCATTCGTTTTTGCTATATTCATTCTAGTAATGGTGTCCTCTAGTCTAAAACACATTTCCTTTGTCTTTGTTTCAAATGCAGTGTTGCATCATCAGTCTGGCTTCCCTGTTCTACCAGAGATGAATGAACAAAGAAGCTTGGCTACGCAAAAACACCACTGCTGTGATCAGTGTGGTAAACGCTTCCCTAAAATGTCCAAACTTAAAATACACCAGAGAATTCACACCGGAGAGAAACCCTATGGGTGTGATCAGTGTGGACAACACTTCTCTGACAAGTCCACCCTGAAAAGTCACCATAGAATTCATACTGGAGAGAAACCCTATCGATGTGATCAGTGTGGACAACACTTCTCTTACAAGGCCACCCTGAAAAGACACCAGATAATTCACACTGGAGAGAAACCCTATGGGTGCGATCAGTGTGGACAACACTTCTCTCAAATGTCCAGCCTTAAAAGCCACCAGAGAATTCACACTGGAGAGAAACCCTATGGGTGTGATCAGTGTGGACAACACTTCTCTCACATGTCCAGCCTTAAAAGCCACCAGATAATTCACACTGGAGAGAAAGCCTATGGATGTGATCAGTGTGGACAATGCTTCTCTAGAATGGACATCCTTAAAAAACACAAGATAATTCACACTGGAGAAAAATCCTATGGATGTGATCAGTGTGGTAAACGCTTCCCTACAATGTCCAACCTTAAAAAACACCAGCGAATTCATACTGGGGAGAAACCATATGGATGTGATCAGTGCGGACAACACTTCTCTACAATGTCCAGCCTTAAAGGCCACCAGCAAATTCACACTGGAGAGAAACCCTATGGATGTGATCAGTGTGGGCAACACTTCTCTAAATTGTCAAACCTTAAAACACACCATAGAATTCACACTGGAGAGAAACCCTATGGATGTGATGCCTGTGGGAAACACTTCTCTCAAATGTCCGGCCTTAAAACACACCAGAGAATTCATACAGGGGAGAAACCCTATGGCTGTGATCAGTGTGGACAACACTTCTCTCAAATGTCCAGCCTTAAAACACACCAGAGAATTCACACGGGAGAGAAACCCAAATAATTGTGATGTGTGGAAAAGCTTTTAGTAATTAAATCAATTCACAGGGTTGTACACACTGGATTTAAACAGGTCCCTTGTGGTCAGTGTGGAAGAATTTTACTAATTCAAGACAACAAAAACGTTATGAACTTATGAACGATGGATCTGTTTAGTGTGAACATTATGTCAAGAGCTTCATTAGAGCTGGTGAGAAACATCAGCAAATCCAAATAACCAAGTGTAGCATGATGATCCATATGGTATTTTTTTTATATATTAGGAAGGCTGTTATAAACACATTACATGTATATGAGCATGCTTATTCTAGAGTAATAGGATGGTAATGACACTAATTTGTTGATTAATTGCAAGTAAACTTAACATACTGTGCAATTTAGTGGTACTTCTCATTCACTGAGTGAAAAATTATTATAGAACAGTATGCTGTTGTCTTGTGTAGCCTGTTAGACCAAATGTACAGTTCTGCCATTTTACAGATTCCCATTGCATCTAGTTTCTATATCTCTACTTCATTACACCTGACATTTATTATTATTATTATCATCCTTTTGTTATACCGTATTGTAATGTATTTGTGGAATGTATCCGCCTACGGTCTCAATAATCAATTTATTCTCATTCAATTACAAAGATTAACTTTGTAATTTGACATGTGGATTCGCTGTAGATTACATTTATAATTTTTAGCAGATTTGTATATGGACTTGTACTTTTGTTGAAATGTAGGCTACCCATTCTACAAACTGTGAATACAAATGTCAATCAATCAGAGTTTGTTTGTGCGTCATACCACAACATAGAATATGCCTACAAGTTATTAAGAACGACAAAACAAACAAACAAACCTAGCCTATATATTACCTTTCTCCAATGTTTCTATGTTAGCTTTCTTAGTACATAATAAAATGTGCACAAATTATTTGCACATTAAGTTTCCGCTGGGTTTTAGGATTGTGAAAGACCCACAGAATATTTGTTTTAAATTGTTTAAACTTATTATCCGTATCATCCACACGGTTCTTGGCAAACTCTGTGCATCTGTCCAATACAGTATTATAGCCATGCAGGCATACACATTGTATTGTATTTGCTTGAACATTGAATTACTTTGAAACTCCTGTGAATCCAGGCGGTATCTGCTGAAGAAATGATGAAATCGGGCCACTCACCCCTGACCCACCGCCACCTGAAAGTGGATCGTGTTGTAGACCTTATCGAATTGTTATATTTAACCCTCCAAATGATTTTAGTTGTATGTCATTAAATGTTCAGATGAATTGAAAATGGAGGACCCTGATGAGATGTAAACAATGATTTTGTTTATTTTTCCTCGTATCAGGTTTTTTGTATTGACCTGTACTTTTGTTGAACTGTACCCATTCTACAAACTGAATAAAATGTTGAATCAATCGTTTGTTTGTGCTTTATAAAAATATAGAATACAATTAAACAAACACTAAAACAAACTGCCTATAGGCCTATGGATGTGATCAGTGTGGTAAACGCTTCCCTACAATGTCCAACCTTAAAACCCACCAGAGAGTTCACACTGGAGAGAAACCCAAATAATGCCTTTTATTATTCAAATAATTTAGACTTTCACAAGGTTGTACACACTGGATTTAAACTGTTGACTCTTGTGTTCGAATTGTACTAATTTGAGCCACTGAAAATGTCCTGACCGCACACACACATGTTGATCCATATGGTATTTTTTAAACAATTGTTTAAGGCTAAACTGTTACGCATTACATGTATATAAGCATGCTGATACTAGATTAATTGGATAGCGATTAAACAAATGTTTCCATGTATAGATGAATTGGTCCTTTGAGGTTTTTAAGGTTTATTATAAACCAGCAGTTCAATCGTTTGTCCGTGCTTTACAAAAAATATTATAGAATATCATTAATTGTTGTGTTACCCAACACTAAAACAAACTGCCTATGTATTTAGTTACGATGGATATTCAAAATGCAATTATGAAAGGTTGTTTTTTCTTCCTGTTTTGTTTTTCTTAGTAGGCTATATAATTAAAATGTACAAGGTTGATCTATAGCAGGGGTGTCAAACTCATTTTGGGGCAAGGGCCACATTGAGCGAAAGGTGACTTGATGAGGGCCACGGCCAGTTGCAGCTCACATGCGTTGACTTACACAGTTGTCACTTGGCTTTGTTTTCTAGACTGTTTATTGACATAAATTGACTTTATTTGTATTACAGTTGTAGGCTACAAGACGTTTGGTATGAGAGGTGGAAAATGTTTTTATCAAAAATATCCAAAATTGACATGTAGCCAAAATGAAATCTGACACTTTTCATCTCTTTGCTTTGACTATCGTGTGTAAGTAAACTATATTCCTCACTTGGTAAGTGAAATGAAACTCTACTGAGCTGTAACAACTATGGTTAGCCTCTCCATGTCCTGCTGCATCAGAGTGTGAGGAGAGAAATCCACAACAACTCAACTAGTAGTTGAATAGACTTAACGAGCCCATCAGTGACAACATTCCGCACCTGGGCAGAGACAAAGCAGTCTACAGCAGGGCCATTAGCGGGGCGGGTGGGGGAGGGGCTCACTCCTGCTTTGACTTTACTCACATTCACATAGACTATAGGATGTACTTATGTCCATACAACAATGTGTAGCAGGGGGGACTTTTGAGGGCATAATAATACAATATACTTAATGCCTACTATACTACGCCACATTTTTTTCCTCTTTAACAATAGAAAGCACAGGTGTGTGTGTGACCAAGGTTGAGCATGGAAATAAGACTCATTAAACTCCACATCATATAAACAATCCAAGACATACTATACCATACATTTGGCTGGCGTACCGGATGAGGAGCACAGCAGCATGGAATAAGGGCATTTCTACTTACTAATTCACCAGGCAGCCAGTATGCTGATACATTTCTACTTCTAAATTACATTTAGGAAAGCCATGCCTTCAAACTCTTGTCCTCCTCAGATACGCCAACCTTACAACAAGCTAGGGGATCCCCTGAATGAATGTAGCCCAGCCCTTTTAAAACCTGTCTGCCAATAAACCCCACCCTTAATTTGAAACAAGGAGCACCTGGCTGATGCTGCCATAGCAACAGGTCTACCTGGTTACAAATGTATTATAATTTGGATATAGTTTAGATTAATTCAATATGAAGCTACAAAGCAATATCACAGTAATACCAGTTTATTTCTAGAATGTTGCATAGAGTCAGTGAGGGGTGGCGCACATGCAGCAGTTTGTTACGTTGTAATTGGTGGCTGATGATTCTATTGTTCTCCTCTTTGGCCAATCAGTTAGTGGTTCCACCTCAGCCTCTCTAGTATAAGAACAGTGAGTGTGTAGTTGTCAGTTCTCCACAACTCCTCCAGGATAATCATTTCTGATCACATCTGACTGGACTTCAGCTGAAGATGAACTCTCTCGACCACAGCACAAACAATTCTGCTCAACAGGGAGGACCCAATGATCACCAACACCTCTGTAAGTTACTTACTGTGTTTATATGGAATAAGAAGGTACCATGTATTGTGTTCATTCGTTTTTGCTATATTCATTCTAGTAATGGTGTCCTCTAGTCTAAAACACATTTCCTTTGTCTTTGTTTCAAATGCAGTGTTGCATCATCAGTCTGGCTTCCCTGTTCTACCAGAGATGAATGAACAAAGAAGCTTGGCTACGCAAAAACACCACTGCTGTGATCAGTGTGGTAAACGCTTCCCTAAAATGTCCAAACTTAAAATACACCAGAGAATTCACACCGGAGAGAAACCCTATGGGTGTGATCAGTGTGGACAACACTTCTCTGACAAGTCCACCCTGAAAAGTCACCATAGAATTCATACTGGAGAGAAACCCTATCGATGTGATCAGTGTGGACAACACTTCTCTTACAAGGCCACCCTGAAAAGACACCAGATAATTCACACTGGAGAGAAACCCTATGGGTGCGATCAGTGTGGACAACACTTCTCTCAAATGTCCAGCCTTAAAAGCCACCAGAGAATTCACACTGGAGAGAAACCCTATGGGTGTGATCAGTGTGGACAACACTTCTCTCACATGTCCAGCCTTAAAAGCCACCAGATAATTCACACTGGAGAGAAAGCCTATGGATGTGATCAGTGTGGACAATGCTTCTCTAGAATGGACATCCTTAAAAAACACAAGAGAATTCACACTGGAGAAAAATCCTATGGATGTGATCAGTGTGGTAAACGCTTCCCTACAATGTCCAACCTTAAAAAACACCAGCGAATTCATACTGGGGAGAAACCATATGGATGTGATCAGTGCGGACAACACTTCTCTACAATGTCCAGCCTTAAAGGCCACCAGCAAATTCACACTGGAGAGAAACCCTATGGATGTGATCAGTGTGGGCAACACTTCTCTAAATTGTCAAACCTTAAAACACACCATAGAATTCACACTGGAGAGAAACCCTATGGATGTGATGCCTGTGGGAAACACTTCTCTCAAATGTCCGGCCTTAAAACACACCAGAGAATTCATACAGGGGAGAAACCCTATGGCTGTGATCAGTGTGGACAACACTTCTCTCAAATGTCCAGCCTTAAAACACACCAGAGAATTCACACGGGAGAGAAACCCAAATAATTGTGATGTGTGGAAAAGCTTTTAGTAATTAAATCAATTCACAGGGTTGTACACACTGGATTTAAACAGGTCCCTTGTGGTCAGTGTGGAAGAATTTTACTAATTCAAGACAACAAAAACGTTATGAACTTATGAACGATGGATCTGTTTAGTGTGAACATTATGTCAAGAGCTTCATTAGAGCTGGTGAGAAACATCAGCAAATCCAAATAACCAAGTGTAGCATGATGATCCATATGGTTTTTTTTTTATATATTAGGAAGGCTGTTATAAACACATTACATGTATATGAGCATGCTTATTCTAGAGTAATAGGATGGTAATGACACTAATTTGTTGATTAATTGCAAGTAAACTTAACATACTGTGCAATTTAGTGGTACTTCTCATTCACTGAGTGAAAAATTATTATAGAACAGTATGCTGTTGTCTTGTGTAGCCTGTTAGACCAAATGTACAGTTCTGCCATTTTACAGATTCCCATTGCATCTAGTTTCTATATCTCTACTTCATTACACCAGACATTTATTATTATTATTATCATCCTTTTGTTATACCGTATTGTAATGTATTTGTGGAATGTATCCGCCTACGGTCTCAATAATCAATTTATTCTCATTCAATTACAAAGATTAACTTTGTAATTTGACATGTGGATTCGCTGTAGATTCCATTTATAATTTTTAGCAGATTTGTATATGGACTTGTACTTTTGTTGAAATGTAGGCTACCCATTCTACAAACTGTGAATACAAATGTCAATCAATCAGAGTTTGTTTGTGCGTCATACCACAACATAGAATATGCCTACAAGTTATTAAGAACGACAAAACAAACAAACAAACCTAGCCTATATATTACCTTTCTCCAATGTTTCTATGTTAGCTTTCTTAGTACATAATAAAATGTGCACAAATTATTTGCACATTAAGTTTCCGCTGGGTTTTAGGATTGTGAAAGACCCACAGAATATTTGTTTTAAATTGTTTAAACTTATTATCCGTATCATCCACACGGTTCTTGGCAAACTCTGTGCATCTGTCCAATACAGTATTATAGCCATGCAGGCATACACATTGTATTGTATTTGCTTGAACATTGAATTACTTTGAAACTCCTGTGAATCCAGGCGGTATCTGCTGAAGAAATGATGAAATCGGGCCACTCACCCCTGACCCACCGCCACCTGAAAGTGGATCGTGTTGTAGACCTTATCGAATTGTTATATTTAACCCTCCAAATGATTTTAGTTGTATGTCATTAAATGTTCAGATGAATTGAAAATGGAGGACCCTGATGAGATGTAAACAATTATTTTGTTTATTTTTCCTCGTATCAGGTTTTTTGTATTGACCTGTACTTTTGTTGAACTGTACCCATTCTACAAACTGAATAAAATGTTGAATCAATCGTTTGTTTGTGCTTTATAAAAATATAGAATACAATTAAACAAACACTAAAACAAACTGCCTATAGGCCTATGGATGTGATCAGTGTGGTAAACGCTTCCCTACAATGACCAACCTTAAAACCCACCAGAGAGTTCACACTGGAGAGAAACCCAAATAATGCCTTTTATTATTCAAATAATTTAGACTTTCACAAGGTTGTACACACTGGATTTAAACTGTTGACTCTTGTGTTCGAATTGTACTAATTTGAGCCACTGAAAATGTCCTGACCGCACACACACATGTTGATCCATATGGTATTTTTTAAACAATTGTTTAAGGCTAAACTGTTACGCATTACATGTATATAAGCATGCTGATACTAGATTAATTGGATAGCGATTAAACAAATGTTTCCATGTATAGATGAATTGGTCCTTTGAGGTTTTTAAGGTTTATTATAAACCAGCAGTTCAATCGTTTGTCCGTGCTTTACAAAAAATATTATAGAATATCATTAATTGTTGTGTTACCCAACACTAAAACAAACTGCCTATGTATTTAGTTACGATGGATATTCAAAATGCAATTATGAAAGGTTGTTTTTTCTTCCTGTTTTGTTTTTCTTAGTAGGCTATATAATTAAAATGTACAAGGTTGATCTATAGCAGGGGTGTCAAACTCATTTTGGGGCAAGGGCCACATTGAGCGAAAGGTGACTTGATGAGGGCCACGGCCAGTTGCAGCTCACATGCGTTGACTTACACAGTTGTCACTTGGCTTTGTTTTCTAGACTGTTTATTGACATAAATTGACTTTATTTGTATTACAGTTGTAGGCTACAAGACGTTTGGTATGAGAGGTGGAAAATGTTTTTATCAAAAATATCCAAAATTGACATGTAGCCAAAATGAAATCTGACACTTTTCATCTCTTTGCTTTGACTATCGTGTGTAAGTAAACTATATTCCTCACTTGGTAAGTGAAATGAAACTCTACTGAGCTGTAACAACTATGGTTAGCCTCTCCATGTCCTGCTGCATCAGAGTGTGAGGAGAGAAATCCACAACAACTCAACTAGTAGTTGAATAGACTTAACGAGCCCATCAGTGACAACATTCCGCACCTGGGCAGAGACAAAGCAGTCTACAGCAGGGCCATTAGCGGGGCGGGTGGGGGAGGGGCTCACTCCTGCTTTGACTTTACTCACATTCACATAGACTATAGGATGTACTTATGTCCATACAACAATGTGTAGCAGGGGGGACTTTTGAGGGCATAATAATACAATATACTTAATGCCTACTATACTACGCCACATTTTTTTCCTCTTTAACAATAGAAAGCACAGGTGTGTGTGACCAAGGTTGAGCATGGAAATAAGACTCATTAAACTCCACATCATATAAACAATCCAAGACATACTATACCATACATTTGGCTGGCGTACCGGATGAGGAGCACAGCAGCATGGAATAAGGGCATTTCTACTTACTAATTCACCAGGCAGCCAGTATGCTGATACATTTCTACTTCTAAATTACATTTAGGAAAGCCATGCCTTCAAACTCTTGTCCTCCTCAGATACGCCAACCTTACAACAAGCTAGGGGATCCCCTGAATGAATGTAGCCCAGCCCTTTTAAAACCTGTCTGCCAATAAACCCCACCCTTAATTTGAAACAAGGAGCACCTGGCTGATGCTGCCATAGCAACAGGTCTACCTGGTTACAAATGTATTATAATTTGGATATAGTTTAGATTAATTCAATATGAAGCTACAAAGCAATATCACAGTAATACCAGTTTATTTCTAGAATGTTGCATAGAGTCAGTGAGGGGTGGCGCACATGCAGCAGTTTGTTACGTTGTAATTGGTGGCTGATGATTCTATTGTTCTCCTCTTTGGCCAATCAGTTAGTGGTTCCACCTCAGCCTCTCTAGTATAAGAACAGTGAGTGTGTAGTTGTCAGTTCTCCACAACTCCTCCAGGATAATCATTTCTGATCACATCTGACTGGACTTCAGCTGAAGATGAACTCTCTCGACCACAGCACAAACAATTCTGCTCAACAGGGAGGACCCAATGATCACCAACACCTCTGTAAGTTACTTACTGTGTTTATATGGAATAAGAAGGTACCATGTATTGTGTTCATTCGTTTTTGCTATATTCATTCTAGTAATGGTGTCCTCTAGTCTAAAACACATTTCCTTTGTCTTTGTTTCAAATGCAGTGTTGCATCATCAGTCTGGCTTCCCTGTTCTACCAGAGATGAATGAACAAAGAAGCTTGGCTACGCAAAAACACCACTGCTGTGATCAGTGTGGTAAACGCTTCCCTAAAATGTCCAAACTTAAAATACACCAGAGAATTCACACCGGAGAGAAACCCTATGGGTGTGATCAGTGTGGACAACACTTATCTGACAAGTCCACCCTGAAAAGTCACCATAGAATTCATACTGGAGAGAAACCCTATCGATGTGATCAGTGTGGACAACACTTCTCTTACAAGGCCACCCTGAAAAGACACCAGATAATTCACACTGGAGAGAAACCCTATGGGTGCGATCAGTGTGGACAACACTTCTCTCAAATGTCCAGCCTTAAAAGCCACCAGAGAATTCACACTGGAGAGAAACCCTATGGGTGTGATCAGTGTGGACAACACTTCTCTCACATGTCCAGCCTTAAAAGCCACCAGATAATTCACACTGGAGAGAAAGCCTATGGATGTGATCAGTGTGGACAATGCTTCTCTAGAATGGACATCCTTAAAAAACACAAGAGAATTCACACTGGAGAAAAATCCTATGGATGTGATCAGTGTGGTAAACGCTTCCCTACAATGTCCAACCTTAAAAAACACCAGCGAATTCATACTGGGGAGAAACCATATGGATGTGATCAGTGCGGACAACACTTCTCTACAATGTCCAGCCTTAAAGGCCACCAGCAAATTCACACTGGAGAGAAACCCTATGGATGTGATCAGTGTGGGCAACACTTCTCTAAATTGTCAAACCTTAAAACACACCATAGAATTCACACTGGAGAGAAACCCTATGGATGTGATGCCTGTGGGAAACACTTCTCTCAAATGTCCGGCCTTAAAACACACCAGAGAATTCATACAGGGGAGAAACCCTATGGCTGTGATCAGTGTGGACAACACTTCTCTCAAATGTCCAGCCTTAAAACACACCAGAGAATTCACACGGGAGAGAAACCCAAATAATTGTGATGTGTGGAAAAGCTTTTAGTAATTAAATCAATTCACAGGGTTGTACACACTGGATTTAAACAGGTCCCTTGTGGTCAGTGTGGAAGAATTTTACTAATTCAAGACAACAAAAACGTTATGAACTTATGAACGATGGATCTGTTTAGTGTGAACATTATGTCAAGAGCTTCATTAGAGCTGGTGAGAAACATCAGCAAATCCAAATAACCAAGTGTAGCATGATGATCCATATGGTTTTTTTTTTATATATTAGGAAGGCTGTTATAAACACATTACATGTATATGAGCATGCTTATTCTAGAGTAATAGGATGGTAATGACACTAATTTGTTGATTAATTGCAAGTAAACTTAACATACTGTGCAATTTAGTGGTACTTCTCATTCACTGAGTGAAAAATTATTATAGAACAGTATGCTGTTGTCTTGTGTAGCCTGTTAGACCAAATGTACAGTTCTGCCATTTTACAGATTCCCATTGCATCTAGTTTCTATATCTCTACTTCATTACACCAGACATTTATTATTATTATTATCATCCTTTTGTTATACCGTATTGTAATGTATTTGTGGAATGTATCCGCCTACGGTCTCAATAATCAATTTATTCTCATTCAATTACAAAGATTAACTTTGTAATTTGACATGTGGATTCGCTGTAGATTCCATTTATAATTTTTAGCAGATTTGTATATGGACTTGTACTTTTGTTGAAATGTAGGCTACCCATTCTACAAACTGTGAATACAAATGTCAATCAATCAGAGTTTGTTTGTGCGTCATACCACAACATAGAATATGCCTACAAGTTATTAAGAACGACAAAACAAACAAACAAACCTAGCCTATATATTACCTTTCTCCAATGTTTCTATGTTAGCTTTCTTAGTACATAATAAAATGTGCACAAATTATTTGCACATTAAGTTTCCGCTGGGTTTTAGGATTGTGAAAGACCCACAGAATATTTGTTTTAAATTGTTTAAACTTATTATCCGTATCATCCACACGGTTCTTGGCAAACTCTGTGCATCTGTCCAATACAGTATTATAGCCATGCAGGCATACACATTGTATTGTATTTGCTTGAACATTGAATTACTTTGAAACTCCTGTGAATCCAGGCGGTATCTGCTGAAGAAATGATGAAATCGGGCCACTCACCCCTGACCCACCGCCACCTGAAAGTGGATCGTGTTGTAGACCTTATCGAATTGTTATATTTAACCCTCCAAATGATTTTAGTTGTATGTCATTAAATGTTCAGATGAATTGAAAATGGAGGACCCTGATGAGATGTAAACAATTATTTTGTTTATTTTTCCTCGTATCAGGTTTTTTGTATTGACCTGTACTTTTGTTGAACTGTACCCATTCTACAAACTGAATAAAATGTTGAATCAATCGTTTGTTTGTGCTTTATAAAAATATAGAATACAATTAAACAAACACTAAAACAAACTGCCTATAGGCCTATGGATGTGATCAGTGTGGTAAACGCTTCCCTACAATGACCAACCTTAAAACCCACCAGAGAGTTCACACTGGAGAGAAACCCAAATAATGCCTTTTATTATTCAAATAATTTAGACTTTCACAAGGTTGTACACACTGGATTTAAACTGTTGACTCTTGTGTTCGAATTGTACTAATTTGAGCCACTGAAAATGTCCTGACCGCACACACACATGAATCCACATTATAACCAAGTGTAACATGTTGATCCATATGGTATTTTTTAAACAATTGTTTAAGGCTAAACTGTTACGCATTACATGTATATAAGCATGCTGATACTAGATTAATTGGATGGCGATTAAACAAATGTTTCCATGTATAGATGAATTGGTCCTTTGAGGTTTTTAAGGTTTATTATAAACCAGCAGTTCAATCGTTTGTCCGTGCTTTACAAAAAATATTATAGAATATCATTAATTGTTGTGTTACCCAACACTAAAACAAACTGCCTATGTATTTAGTTACGATGGATATTCAAAATGCAATTATGAAAGGTTGTTTTTTCTTCCTGTTTTGTTTTTCTTAGTAGGCTATATAATTAAAATGTACAAGGTTGATCTATAGCAGGGGTGTCAAACTCATTTTGGGGCAAGGGCCACATTGAGCGAAAGGTGACTTGATGAGGGCCACGGCCAGTTGCAGCTCACATGCGTTGACTTACACAGTTGTCACTTGGCTTTGTTTTCTAGACTGTTTATTGACATAAATTGACTTTATTTGTATTACAGTTGTAGGCTACAAGACGTTTGGTATGAGAGGTGGAAAATGTTTTTATCAAAAATATCCAAAATTGACATGTAGCCAAAATGAAATCTGACACTTTTCATCTCTTTGCTTTGACTATCGTGTGTAAGTAAACTATATTCCTCACTTGGTAAGTGAAATGAAACTCTACTGAGCTGTAACAACTATGGTTAGCCTCTCCATGTCCTGCTGCATCAGAGTGTGAGGAGAGAAATCCACAACAACTCAACTAGTAGTTGAATAGACTTAACGAGCCCATCAGTGACAACATTCCGCACCTGGGCAGAGACAAAGCAGTCTACAGCAGGGCCATTAGCGGGGCGGGTGGGGGAGGGGCTCACTCCTGCTTTGACTTTACTCACATTCACATAGACTATAGGATGTACTTATGTCCATACAACAATGTGTAGCAGGGGGGACTTTTGAGGGCATAATAATACAATATACTTAATGCCTACTATACTACGCCACATTTTTTTCCTCTTTAACAATAGAAAGCACAGGTGTGTGTGACCAAGGTTGAGCATGGAAATAAGACTCATTAAACTCCACATCATATAAACAATCCAAGACATACTATACCATACATTTGGCTGGCGTACCGGATGAGGAGCACAGCAGCATGGAATAAGGGCATTTCTACTTACTAATTCACCAGGCAGCCAGTATGCTGATACATTTCTACTTCTAAATTACATTTAGGAAAGCCATGCCTTCAAACTCTTGTCCTCCTCAGATACGCCAACCTTACAACAAGCTAGGGGATCCCCTGAATGAATGTAGCCCAGCCCTTTTAAAACCTGTCTGCCAATAAACCCCACCCTTAATTTGAAACAAGGAGCACCTGGCTGATGCTGCCATAGCAACAGGTCTACCTGGTTACAAATGTATTATAATTTGGATATAGTTTAGATTAATTAAATATGAAGCTACAAAGCAATATCACAGTAATACCAGTTTATTTCTAGAATGTTGCATAGAGTCAGTGAGGGGTGGCGCACATGCAGCAGTTTGTTACGTTGTATTTGGTGGCTGATGATTCTATTGTTCTCCTCTTTGGCCAATCAGTTAGTGGTTCCACCTCAGCCTCTCTAGTATAAGAACAGTGAGTGTGTAGTTGTCAGTTCTCCACAACTCCTCCAGGATAATCATTTCTGATCACATCTGACTGGACTTCAGCTGAAGATGAACTCTCTCGACCACAGCACAAACAATTCTGCTCAACAGGGAGGACCCAATGATCACCAACACCTCTGTAAGTTACTTACTGTGTTTATATGGAATAAGAAGGTACCATGTATTGTGTTCATTCGTTTTTGCTATATTCATTCTAGTAATGGTGTCCTCTAGTCTAAAACACATTTCCTTTGTCTTTGTTTCAAATGCAGTGTTGCATCATCAGTCTGGCTTCCCTGTTCTACCAGAGATGAATGAACAAAGAAGCTTGGCTACGCAAAAACACCACTGCTGTGATCAGTGTGGTAAACGCTTCCCTAAAATGTCCAAACTTAAAATACACCAGAGAATTCACACCGGAGAGAAACCCTATGGGTGTGATCAGTGTGGACAACACTTCTCTGACAAGTCCACCCTGAAAAGTCACCATAGAATTCATACTGGAGAGAAACCCTATCGATGTGATCAGTGTGGACAACACTTCTCTTACAAGGCCACCCTGAAAAGACACCAGATAATTCACACTGGAGAGAAACCCTATGGGTGCGATCAGTGTGGACAACACTTCTCTCAAATGTCCAGCCTTAAAAGCCACCAGAGAATTCACACTGGAGAGAAACCCTATGGGTGTGATCAGTGTGGACAACACTTCTCTCACATGTCCAGCCTTAAAAGCCACCAGATAATTCACACTGGAGAGAAAGCCTATGGATGTGATCAGTGTGGACAATGCTTCTCTAGAATGGACATCCTTAAAAAACACAAGAGAATTCACACTGGAGAAAAATCCTATGGATGTGATCAGTGTGGTAAACGCTTCCCTACAATGTCCAACCTTAAAAAACACCAGCGAATTCATACTGGGGAGAAACCATATGGATGTGATCAGTGCGGACAACACTTCTCTACAATGTCCAGCCTTAAAGGCCACCAGCAAATTCACACTGGAGAGAAACCCTATGGATGTGATCAGTGTGGGCAACACTTCTCTAAATTGTCCGGCCTTAAAACACACCAGAGAATTCATACAGGGGAGAAACCCTATGGCTGTGATCAGTGTGGACAACACTTCTCTCAAATGTCCAGCCTTAAAACACACCAGAGAATTCACACGGGAGAGAAACCCAAATAATTGTGATGTGTGGAAAAGCTTTTAGTAATTAAATCAATTCACAGGGTTGTACACACTGGATTTAAACAGGTCCCTTGTGGTCAGTGTGGAAGAATTTTACTAATTCAAGACAACAAAAACGTTATGAACTTATGAACGATGGATCTGTTTAGTGTGAACATTATGTCAAGAGCTTCATTAGAGCTGGTGAGAAACATCAGCAAATCCAAATAACCAAGTGTAGCATGATGATCCATATGGTATTTTTTTTAAATATTAGGAAGGCTGTTATAAACACATTACATGTATATGAGCATGCTTATTCTAGAGTAATAGGATGGTAATGACACTAATTTGTTGATTAATTGCAAGTAAACTTAACATACTGTGCAATTTAGTGGTACTTCTCATTCACTGAGTGAAAAATTATTATAGAACAGTATGCTGTTGTCTTGTGTAGCCTGTTAGACCAAATGTACAGTTCTGCCATTTTACAGATTCCCATTGCATCTAGTTTCTATATCTCTACTTCATTACACCAGACATTTATTATTATTATTATCATCCTTTTGTTATACCGTATTGTAATGTATTTGTGGAATGTATCCGCCTACGGTCTCAATAATCAATTTATTCTCATTCAATTACAAAGATTAACTTTGTAATTTGACATGTGGATTCGCTGTAGATTACATTTATAATTTTTAGCAGATTTGTATATGGACTTGTACTTTTGTTGAAATGTAGGCTACCCATTCTACAAACTGTGAATACAAATGTCAATCAATCAGAGTTTGTTTGTGCGTCATACCACAACATAGAATATGCCTACAAGTTATTAAGAACGACAAAACAAACAAACAAACCTAGCCTATTGTTACGGTCCTATGTGGCCCTACAGTGTTTTGGTCTGTGTATAATCTAATGTGAGTGTTTTCCAGTGCTGATGATGGATGGTGGGAGTGGCAGTGGAGATTGGAGGCGTGTCATGGAGATGGTGACACACCTGGGCCTCATCACCAACCAATATAAAAGGAGAGAGAGAACAGCCCACAAGTCTCTTTTGCCATTGTACCAAACACATGCTGCTGAGACCCTGTGCGTCTGTCTAGCCAATACTAGTCAGACAAAGTTGTTAAAAGTTAAACTCATAATAAACCACTGTCTAAGTATCCCAAGCCATTGGCCTGCGTGTACCACCACCAGGGAAGCTGTATAGGGTAAGGGTGTGCTGCTATTTCTTTTGTGCCCCAGTTTTGACTCATTGTTTACTGTTTAGTCAGGGAGCCTAGATTGTAATTTTCTTTTTGGTGTAGTATAGACTATTTCTTTTCTAGGTAGGGTTGGGGGGAGTTTTGTTTGTTGTTTTAGCCTTGGCCACCCTGACGACATAAACATACAGCTTGCCCTGTCTTGATTTGTGAAACCTTGTTCTCAAATAAATACACTTTTGCTTGAATGGGTTTGTGATCCTTGACAGCGCTCATATATTACTCCTTTGGAGCCAAGACCCCATATATGGTCGTAAGGTTCGTAATATATTTGGGGGCTCGTCCGGGATCAGCAGCAGGTGTAGTGGTGTATAGTACAATGGTAAAATGGCACTATTCGACTTGAAGTTGTTTCTAACCAACCCAACGTTAGAAAAGTTGAACAAGTGCAGGAAAGCCGACTTGAACATAATTGCTGACCATTTTGAGGTACAGGCAGCTCGTCCTCACCTTAAAGCTGAGCTAAGAGCCATTGTGTTTGCAGAGCTTGTTACTAATGGGCTCATTGTGTTGCCGCCGGTGCCTGGCTCTCCTCAAGTGGGGGAGGGTGATGTGGGTGGTGGGGCTGAACAAGCTCAGGTTGAACCTCCTCAGGTGGAGGGGGATGCTCAAAATGGGGCAGTATCACCCACGTCCTCTGTGGGTTCCTCTTTGGGGGGATCTAAGTTAGACGCAGCACGTTTAAAGGTGCGCTTAACTCGCCTTCGGCTGGAGGCCGAAGACAAAGTGCATGCTCGAAAAATGGACATGGACTTCAAGTTAGAGGTGCAGCGTATTGAGGCAGATACGGCTGTTAAAATGCGGAGGCTGGAACTAGAGGAAAAGCTTAGGATAGGCACAGGGGTCCCTAAAGTAGAACATGCACCACCAGTAGGGCCCCCTCCTGTTTCTCTGCAGTCCCCCGAGGTTCCTCCTCGTACCAAGCTGCCCTTTGCTCCAACTCTGACATTTGATGTGAGCAAACACATTGCTTTGGTACCTCCTTTCAGAGAAAGTGAGGTAGAATGCTATTTCAATGCTTTTGAGAGAATAGCTGCTGCCTTACAGTGGCCGCAGGATATCTGGCCGTTACTGCTGCAATGCAAACTAACTGGGAAAGCTCAGGAGGCTTGTGCAGCCCTTTCACTTGAAGACAGTTTGAAATATGGTGTTGTGAAAAGTGCTATACTCAGAACATACGAGTTAGTCCCAGAAGCCTATCGCCAGCGTTTCCGTGGCCAGAAGAAAACGGCTACACAGACATTTGTCGAGTTTGCAAGGGAAAAGAGTACTCTCTTTGATAGATGGTGCCTTGCAACCAAAACCTCAGAGTTCAGTACCTTAAGAGAGCTAATGCTACTGGAAGAGTTTAAGACTTGCATGCCAGAGCGTACCATGTTGTACTTAAATGAACAGAAGGTGACTACTCTACAGGAGGCAGCTGTGCTGGCTGATGAGTTTGCACTAACTCATAAGAGTGACTTTTCGGGGAAAAGGGATAATGCTCCCAAGCGTGAGCCTTATCAGAAAAATGATGATCCTCAGGTCACCCGCTCCAAGGGGTCCCCCACAAGTCCTAAGGGTGAGAGAAAGTGTTTCTTTTGCCTTAAAGTGGGCCATAGTGTTTCTGACTGCTATGCATTAAAGCGTAAGCAGGAGACACAGCAGAAGAAGCAACCAAAAGGTGTTGGTTTGATTAAAACTGTTCCCCCCGGTGGCCTCCAACTAGTTCCAGATAGGCCCATGGTTCCTGATGAGTGTTTCAAGCCATTCATTTTTGAAGGCCAGGTGTCTTTGACAGGGAAGGCAGAGGACCAACGGACTGTTAAGATATTGAGGGACACAGGTGGTTCACAGTCCTTTGTTCTGAGTGGTGTTCTACCCCTGAGTAGGGAATCCTCCTGTGGAGCAAGTACTATTGTACAAGGTATTGAGATGGGTTGTGTGCCAGCCCCACTTCATCATGTACATGTACAATCAGACTTGGTTACTGGGTTCTTCCGTGTTGCTGTGCGGAATTCGTTTCCTATCCCTGGTGTTGACTTCATAATGGGAAACGATATCGCTGGGGGTAAGGTGAGACCTGTCCCTGAAGTTGTATGCAACCCAGAACCTGATGCATTAGATGCATTGTCACAGACCTACCCAGAAGTGTTTTCAGTTTGTGTCCTCACTAGGGCACAGGCCCGCAAACAGGCAGAGGAAGGGGTAAATCTAGCCGACTCCATGTTTGCCTCTGCTCTTAGGGAAGACAAGGTGCATCTGGATAACACTAGCCTGTCAGTTGACTCTCCCCTCTCCAAGTTACCGGTCACACGTGAGTCCCTTATCAGTGCTCAGCAGGCCGATACAACCCTCTCAAAATGTTTTGCAGAGGCTGTTGAGGCAGCAGAGGTAAGAGGCAAGCGCCAGTCCTTTTACCTTGATGATCGGGTGCTAATGCGCAAATGGATCTCACGAAACATGCAGGGGTTGGGGGAGACAGACAATGACTGGGGCGTTGTGTATCAAGTTGTTGTTCCCACTGATTACAGACGACATGTGTTGGAGTTGGCCCATGACCATCCCTGGTCTGGACATTTGGGCATCACAAAAACCTATGATCGAATCCTAAGGCATTTCTTTTGGCCAGGTTTGAAAGCTGAGGTAACCCGTTACTGTAAGACCTGCAGCACCTGCCAAGTCACTGGGAAGCCTAACCAAGTGGTACCACCTGCCCCCCTCTGTCCCATACCTGCGGTAGGTGAGCCATTTGAACATGTGATCGTTGATTGTGTTGGCCCATTGCCCAAGACTAAGTCTGGAAATCAGTTCCTCCTGACCATAATGTGCGTGGCCACTCGTTTTCCAGAGGCTATCCCTCTAAGAACAATTACTGCCCAGACTATCACTAAGGCATTGATTAAGTTTTTCACTACGTTCGGCCTACCCAAAATCTGCCAAACTGATCGGGGAAGCAATTTCATGTCCAAGGTGTTTAGGCAGACCTTGCAGTCCCTGGGAATTAAACATGTGGTGTCAAGTGCATATCACCCTGAGTCGCAAGGTGCACTTGAGCGCTGGCACCAGACGCTAAAGTCAATGCTACGCAAATACTGTTTTGAAACAGAGAAGACTTGGGATGAGGGTTTACCCTTCTTACTGTTCGCTATTCGGGAGGCTAAACAGGAGTCTCTTGGGTTCAGCCCTGCTGAACTTGTTTTTGGGCACAGCGTCCGAGGCCCATTAAAGGTGTTAAAAGAACAGTTCATGTCCATGGGTCCCTCACCCAAAACTAATGTGTTGGATTTTGTCACTCAGTGTCGAGAGCGACTTCACCATGCTTGCTCCTTGGCAAAGGCTGCCCTCTCTACCAGCCAAGGGAAAATGAAACAGCGATATGACCGAAAAGCAGTTGAACGCAGTTTTCAACCAGGAGACCAGGTGTTAGTCCTGTTGCCCGTGCTTGGTTCTTCCCTTAGTGCACGGTTCTCAGGGCCATATACTGTGAAGAGTAAAGTGAGCAATACAGACTATGTAATTCACACTCCTGAACGTAAACGCAAGACACGGCTCTGTCATATTAACATGCTGAAACTGTTTCATTCTAGAGAGGAAACCAAGGACACTCCAGAGAAAAGTACTGAAGCTGCTGTCACCCCAGATGCCTCGGTTTCTCTAGCGTTGAGCCCAGTAGCACAGGTGGATGACGATGGCTTGAAACTGGGAAGCAAATCTCAACAATGTGGTAGGCTACCTAACTCTGAAATATTGTCAAAGCTAGACACATATTTGTCCTATCTTGCCGATGGTGAAAAGCAAGATGTTAAAGAGTTAATTTTGGCCTATCCTAGCCTTTTTGGGGATGTCCCCTCACGCACTACAGTGGTAGCGCATGATGTTAAGGTGGGTGATGCTGCCCCTATTAGACAGCAACCCTCTTGTGGGGGACCCACAAGAGGGTATAAACAGCTGACCCCACATTGTCCACACAAGGCACCCCTACCGTTGCCCTCTGGTCAAAAGGGAAATGATGAAGAAGGAAGTGGAATACTTGCTTGAAAATGGCTTGGCAAAACGTAGCCATAGTCCGTGGAGTTCTCCCTGTTTACTAACCCCTAAAGCAGATGGTTCTACACGTTTTTGCACAGATTACCGCAGGGTGAATGCTGTCACTGTGGCTGACTCTTTTCCTTTGCCCCGCATGGAAGATTGTGTGGACAATGTGGGGTCAGCTGTTTATATTACCAAGCTTGATCTGCTGAAAGGGTATTGGCAAGTGCCTCTCACCCCTCAGGCATCTGACATATCAGCCTTTGTTACCCCAGACCATTTCCTGCAGTACACAGTTATGCCTTTCGGGATGCGAAACGCACCAGCCACCTTTCAACGCTTAATGAATACGGTGCTTGGTGATGTCCCAAACTGTAATGTCTACTTGGATGACGTGGTACTGTACTCTTCTGTGTGGGAGGAGCATATGAGGTCATTGAGTATGGTCTTTGACCGTCTAGCAAAGGCATCCCTAACTCTCACCTTGGCAAAATGTGAGTTTGCCAAGGCAACTGTCACGTACCTGGGTAAACAGGTTGGCCATGGGCAGGTGCGCCCTGTCGATGCTAAGGTAGAAGCTATCCTTGCCTATCCCAGACCCACTACCAGGCGGGAACTTAAGCGTTTCCTAGGAATGGCCGGGTACTACAGATGTTTCTGCAAGAATTTTTCTGTAGTCGTTTCCCCCCTAACCAGACTAACTAGTCCTAAGCAACCCTTTGTGTGGACAGATGAGTGCCAACATGCCTTCGAGTGTGCGAAGTCTCTTCTCTGCAGTGCCCCAGTTCTGGCTGCGCCAGACTTCTCTCGACCATTCACGCTGGAGGTGGATGCCAGTGCTTCTGGAGCAGGAGCAGTCCTGCTGCAGGAGAGCACAGATGACATCAACCACCCAGTGTGTTACTACTCCGCCAAGTTCAAGAAGCACCAGCTGGGGTATTCAACAATAGAGAAGGAGACTCTGGCCATGCTGCTGGCACTCCAACACTTCGATGTTTATGTGGGTTCCAGCCCATCACCAGTGACGGTCTACACCGACCACAACCCACTGGTGTTCCTGGCCCGAATGTACAACCACAACCAACGATTGATGCGGTGGGCTCTGCTGGCACAGGACTACAATCTGGACATCCGACACAAGAAGGGGGCTGACAATGTAGTGGCCGACGCTCTGTCCCGCGAGTGGGGGTGAGATCAAATTCCATACATTAAAATCATGTGTTAACTGTTAATACTTGTTAATACTTTTTCAGTTATGGTTGAATAACCATTTACCCATTTAAGTTGAACATTGTAAAGTGTACATGTTTATTTTTATGGGAAGGGGTGTTACGGTCCTATGTGGCCCTACAGTGTTTTGGTCTGTGTATAATCTAATGTGAGTGTTTTCCAGTGCTGATGATGGATGGTGGGAGTGGCAGTGGAGATTGGAGGCGTGTCATGGAGATGGTGACACACCTGGGCCTCATCACCAACCAATATAAAAGGAGAGAGAGAACAGCCCACAAGTCTCTTTTGCCATTGTACCAAACACATGCTGCTGAGACCCTGTGCGTCTGTCTAGCCAATACTAGTCAGACAAAGTTGTTAAAAGTTAAACTCATAATAAACCACTGTCTAAGTATCCCAAGCCATTGGCCTGCGTGTACCACCACCAGGGAAGCTGTATAGGGTAAGGGTGTGCTGCTATTTCTTTTGTGCCCCAGTTTTGACTCATTGTTTACTGTTTAGTCAGGGAGCCTAGATTGTAATTTTCTTTTTGGTGTAGTATAGACTATTTCTTTTCTAGGTAGGGTTGGGGGGAGTTTTGTTTGTTGTTTTAGCCTTGGCCACCCTGACGACATAAACATACAGCTTGCCCTGTCTTGATTTGTGAAACCTTGTTCTCAAATAAATACACTTTTGCTTGAATGGGTTTGTGATCCTTGACAGCGCTCATATATTACTCCTTTGGAGCCAAGACCCCATATATGGTCGTAAGGTTCGTAATACCTATATATTACCTTTCTCCAATGTTTCTATGTTAGCTTTCTTAGTACATAATAAAATGTGCACAAATTATTTGCACATTAAGTTTCCGCTGGGTTTTAGGATTGTGAAAGACCCACAGAATATTTGTTTTAAATTGTTTAAACTTATTATCCGTATCATCCACACGGTTCTTGGCAAACTCTGTGCATCTGTCCAATACAGTATTATAGCCATGCAGGCATACACATTGTATTGTATTTGCTTGAACATTGAATTACTTTGAAACTCCTGTGAATCCAGGCGGTATCTGCTGAAGAAATGATGAAATCGGGCCACTCACCCCTGACCCACCGCCACCTGAAAGTGGATCGTGTTGTAGACCTTATCGAATTGTTATATTTAACCCTCCAAATGATTTTAGTTGTATGTCATTAAATGTTCAGATGAATTGAAAATGGAGGACCCTGATGAGATGTAAACAATTATTTTGTTTATTTTTCCTCGTATCAGGTTTTTTGTATTGACCTGTACTTTTGTTGAACTGTACCCATTCTACAAACTGAATAAAATGTTGAATCAATCGTTTGTTTGTGCTTTATAAAAATATAGAATACAATTAAACAAACACTAAAACAAACTGCCTATAGGCCTATGGATGTGATCAGTGTGGTAAACGCTTCCCTACAATGACCAACCTTAAAACCCACCAGAGAGTTCACACTGGAGAGAAACCCAAATAATGCCTTTTATTATTCAAATAATTTAGACTTTCACAAGGTTGTACACACTGGATTTAAACTGTTGACTCTTGTGTTCGAATTGTACTAATTTGAGCCACTGAAAATGTCCTGACCGCACACACACATGAATCCACATTATAACCAAGTGTAACATGTTGATCCATATGGTATTTTTTAAACAATTGTTTAAGGCTAAACTGTTACGCATTACATGTATATAAGCATGCTGATACTAGATTAATTGGATGGCGATTAAACAAATGTTTCCATGTATAGATGAATTGGTCCTTTGAGGTTTTTAAGGTTTATTATAAACCAGCAGTTCAATCGTTTGTCCGTGCTTTACAAAAAATATTATAGAATATCATTAATTGTTGTGTTACCCAACACTAAAACAAACTGCCTATGTATTTAGTTACGATGGATATTCAAAATGCAATTATGAAAGGTTGTTTTTTCTTCCTGTTTTGTTTTTCTTAGTAGGCTATATAATTAAAATGTACAAGGTTGATCTATAGCAGGGGTGTCAAACTCATTTTGGGGCAAGGGCCACATTGAGCGAAAGGTGACTTGATGAGGGCCACGGCCAGTTGCAGCTCACATGCGTTGACTTACACAGTTGTCACTTGGCTTTGTTTTCTAGACTGTTTATTGACATAAATTGACTTTATTTGTATTACAGTTGTAGGCTACAAGACGTTTGGTATGAGAGGTGGAAAATGTTTTTATCAAAAATATCCAAAATTGACATGTAGCCAAAATGAAATCTGACACTTTTCATCTCTTTGCTTTGACTATCGTGTGTAAGTAAACTATATTCCTCACTTGGTAAGTGAAATGAAACTCTACTGAGCTGTAACAACTATGGTTAGCCTCTCCATGTCCTGCTGCATCAGAGTGTGAGGAGAGAAATCCACAACAACTCAACTAGTAGTTGAATAGACTTAACGAGCCCATCAGTGACAACATTCCGCACCTGGGCAGAGACAAAGCAGTCTACAGCAGGGCCATTAGCGGGGCGGGTGGGGGAGGGGGAGTAGCAGCCCATTCCCACCCCAGCCGCGGACCCAGAGGTGTCGGCAATCAACACGGCCGCCATTGAGTTGGATCTGGCTGCAGACATTACCAGGTTCAACGGCGCCACCCCCCACATTCCACCGCCCTCCCCCATTCACACCTCAGCCACTGGACAAGACAATGGACCTGGTCATGACCAACTTTACTCAACTGCTGACATCAACTCAATCCTCAACAACAATGGTATTCACCTTTTTCATCTCAATATAAACAGCCTTTATTCCAAACTGGCCGAAATTAGAGAATTATTCCTTACCGGCAAGGCAAACATTTTGTGTTTTTCTGAGACCAAACTAGATGAATCCATCAGGGACGCTGAGATTGAAATTGAGAACTACTCAGTAGTCAGAAATGATAGAAACCGTATTGGTGGTGGTGTTTGCATGTATATCCACAAAGATACTGAATTCATTACCCGTACTGACTTACAGCATGTTGAAATTGAAACTGTGTGAGTTGAAATAATTTTCAAAAATGCGAAATCAGTACTAGTTGGCACAGTCTACAGACCTCCTGACCAGCAAGGCCTTTATGATATTCTTGAGGGATGCTTGGCTGAGGAGGAGGGTGCAGAGAAAATCCTGATGGGCGATCTGAATACAGATGTAGGCCTACAGCGTAAAGAGGCGCCTGTTTTCAGATAATTTAGTAGGTTTTGTGATCTGCATAGTATTAGCCAGCTTATTACCCAACCCACTAGAGTGTGTGTTTCTACTCAAACTGTCATTGATCTCATTCTGTCCTCGGACAAATCCAGAATCTCCAAGAAAGGGGTTATTGTATGTGGGCTTAGTGATCATTTTATGATATTCTGTACCCGCAAAATACAAAAACTTAAGACCGGCTGCCACAAAACAGTCATATCAAGGGACCTCAAAACCTACTCTAGTGAGGTCTTTAACCAAGTATTGGAGAGTATGGATTGGTCCGATGAGCTTAAAAGCACACTTGTCGAAGAAGCTTGGCTTGGCTTCAAAACCAAATATACATCAGTACTGAACAACATGGCTCCTTTGAGAACCACCAGGGGCAAAACCCGCTCGGAACCATGGATGAATTCGGACATACTGGCTGCAATGAAAGCCAGAGACAAAAGATGCTCTGAATTTCTAAAATGCAAGTCAAAGCTGGGTGGGGCTGGCTAAATCCGGCCCAAGGAGGAGATCTCAGAGGCGCCAGGGTCTGTGGTTAGTGTCTAAATTCCATAAACTAACTACTGGTAACCTGCAGCCTAAACGTACAAACTGTCGAGCTCAGCCAAGCACGGAGTAAGCGGCCGTGTTGGGACGCTGGGGAGACTGCGTCATCGGTGCTGATTTCGCTGTAGATTACAATGAAAGAATGTGGGGTTTGTTCATTGTTTAGCATTTGGAGGAAAAAATATTTAAATTTAGTTATGATTTTATATCTGTTTCCTGATTTGTACAAAGCACAATTACCTTGTTGGAACTATGATAATAATGTCTATATTCTATGCTTTGACTCTGACAGTGTCAGTTCTTTTAGATTTATGCTCACTCCTGCTTTGACTTTACTCACATTCACATAGACTATAGGATGTACTTATGTCCATACAACAATGTGTAGCAGGGGGGACTTTTGAGGGCATAATAATACAATATACTTAATGCCTACTATACTACGCCACATTTTTTTCCTCTTTAACAATAGAAAGCACAGGTGTGTGTGACCAAGGTTGAGCATGGAAATAAGACTCATTAAACTCCACATCATATAAACAATCCAAGACATACTATACCATACATTTGGCTGGCGTACCGGATGAGGAGCACAGCAGCATGGAATAAGGGCATTTCTACTTACTAATTCACCAGGCAGCCAGTATGCTGATACATTTCTACTTCTAAATTACATTTAGGAAAGCCATGCCTTCAAACTCTTGTCCTCCTCAGATACGCCAACCTTACAACAAGCTAGGGGATCCCCTGAATGAATGTAGCCCAGCCCTTTTAAAACCTGTCTGCCAATAAACCCCACCCTTAATTTGAAACAAGGAGCACCTGGCTGATGCTGCCATAGCAACAGGTCTACCTGGTTACAAATGTATTATAATTTGGATATAGTTTAGATTAATTCAATATGAAGCTACAAAGCAATATCACAGTAATACCAGTTTATTTCTAGAATGTTGCATAGAGTCAGTGAGGGGTGGCGCACATGCAGCAGTTTGTTACGTTGTAATTGGTGGCTGATGATTCTATTGTTCTCCTCTTTGGCCAATCAGTTAGTGGTTCCACCTCAGCCTCTCTAGTATAAGAACAGTGAGTGTGTAGTTGTCAGTTCTCCACAACTCCTCCAGGATAATCATTTCTGATCACATCTGACTGGACTTCAGCTGAAGATGAACTCTCTCGACCACAGCACAAACAATTCTGCTCAACAGGGAGGACCCAATGATCACCAACACCTCTGTAAGTTACTTACTGTGTTTATATGGAATAAGAAGGTACCATGTATTGTGTTCATTCGTTTTTGCTATATTCATTCTAGTAATGGTGTCCTCTAGTCTAAAACACATTTCCTTTGTCTTTGTTTCAAATGCAGTGTTGCATCATCAGTCTGGCTTCCCTGTTCTACCAGAGATGAATGAACAAAGAAGCTTGGCTACGCAAAAACACCACTGCTGTGATCAGTGTGGTAAACGCTTCCCTAAAATGTCCAAACTTAAAATACACCAGAGAATTCACACCGGAGAGAAACCCTATGGGTGTGATCAGTGTGGACAACACTTCTCTGACAAGTCCACCCTGAAAAGTCACCAAAGAATTCATACTGGAGAGAAACCCTATCGATGTGATCAGTGTGGACAACACTTCTCTTACAAGGCCACCCTGAAAAGACACCAGGGGCAAAACCCGCTCGGAACCATGGATGAATTCGGACATACTGGCTGCAATGAAAGCCAGAGACAAAAGATGCTCTGAATTTCTAAAATGCAAGTCAAAGCTAGCCAAGCGCTTCGACAGTGTTCGCCAAGCTCGTTTGAACAACCTAAATACCCAACGAATCAAGCTAAGAAACAGTGTAACTGCCATGACCAAATCAGCTAAAAGTAACTTCATCAATGATAAAGCACAGGAAAACAAAAACAATCCTCGTGAGCTCTGGAAGCTACTAAACAATCAACTATGCTGCGGTCAGAAACTAAAAACCAGGTTTTCAAACATAAACATCAAATCGGACAACACTCTCATCACTGACAACCTTGATGTGGCCAACTACTTGAATATCTTCTTTACAAACATAGCAACAACTCTGGTTAACAAACTGCCCTCCCACTCTGGGCTCTTTGGTGTAGAGCACATTACAACCTTCTACAGAAACCTAGGTGTTTGTAAAGACGATTTGTAAAGACGAAACTAGTTATGGTAACAACTGATGAGGTAATTAAGAAACTGAGTGCCCTCCAACCCCACAGGCCATGACAATATTCCCTCCAAATTTCTCAGAGACTCAGCCATCTCTATAGCTCCAATCATCACCCACATAGTAAACCTCTCCATCAAACAGGGACAGGTCCCCCAAGATTTCAAACTGGCCAAAGTAACCCCCTTGCACAAGAAAGGGAGTAAATTAGACCCCGGCAACTACCGCCCTATTTCTATTCTTAGCTCCATCTCGAAAGTGATGGAAAAAATAGTCTATGAACAGGTTGAAAAGTATCTTGCCACTAATAAATTAATGTACGAGTTCCAATCTGGCTTCAGAACGTCCCACTCCACTGACACATGCCTTCTCTATTTGAGCGACCACATCAAACATGAGGTGGATGCTGGCAAATACTGCGGCATGGTCATGCTGGACCTCCAAAAGGCTTTTGACACCGTGAACCACTCCATACTGGTTAACAAGCTAAAGGCAATTGGTTTCGATAGCACATCAGTGAGCTGGATGCAATCCTACCTGGAGGGGAGAGAACAGATGGTGGAGGTGAATGGAACACTGTCCCCCCCCCTCCCAGTGAGCTGTGGCGTTCCACAAGGGAGCATACTAGGACCCTTACTGTTCCTAATATATGTTAACGACATGTCTTCAGCTTGTGACTGCAACTTGTTCCTGTTCGCAGATGACTCGGCACTGCTAGTCTCGGACAGGAACAAACTGCAGGTTGAAAAGGCCCTCAGCTCTGAACTCGGTAGAATCTGCACCTGGCTCGCTGATAACAAACTATCTTTACACCTGGGAAAAACTGTTATCACACGTAAAGATGAAATTACCTACCTAGGTTCCATCCTGGAGGCTAATCTTTCCGGTGATAAAATGGCCACCAACGTAATCAAAAAGGTCAACCATAGAACAAGATTCCTTTACAGGATCTCCTCACTGGTCAACAAAAACACCTTGAAGACCTTAACAGGAGCCCTTGTACAGGGTTTCTTTGACTATGCATGCACCTCCTGGTACCACAGCACCTCAAAGGCCCTTAAAACCAGGCTCCAGACTTCCCAAAACAAACTGGTCAGGCTCCTACTTGACCTTGCCCCCCGAACCCACCTCACCCCTGCCCACTTCGACAGGCTGGAATGGCTTAGGGTCGACGACAGAGTACAGCATCTTGCAATGGGTCTGGTCCACAAGATTCGATACACCACCAAGATACCCATGTACCTGTCTAGATACTTCCTTAATGTTAACGAAGTCCACACCCACAACACCAGAGGGAGTGCAACGAACCATGTACAACCCAGATTCGGCACAAACAAGGGACTAAATTCTTTTCGCTCCTATGCCACCAAAATGTGGAACGCCCTACCAACTGTCATTAAGACATGCAAATCCCTTGACTCCTTCAAAACCGCTCTCAAAGGGCACCTACGGACGGCTGCAATTCGAAACTGGCCCCTGTAAAATCGGAATCCCTCAAACACGAACGCAAGGACAACACAAGAGACGGTCACGGCCACACAGCCAACTCAAGGTATGGCCACTGAGCCGACTTGGGGACCCAACGCAAGGACAACACAAGAGACGGTCACGGCCACACAGCCAACTCAAGGTACGGCCATGGAGCCGACTTGGGGACCGAACGCAGCTCCTCCAAGGAAAACAAACAAATTAACGGAGCTGAACGTGAATCCCCCCACCCCCCACTTTTTTTCCCTCACTGTATATGTTTCTTTTCCCTTTTTACCTCCTTTATGATGAATTCCTGTTCTGTCTATATAGAAGTCTTTGTATTGAGTTTGTGCTTGAAATGTACTGTAATTCTGCAAACTGTTAATAAATTCTTCAATCAATCAATCAATCAGCGTTGTTTCCTTTTTGAAAATCATCTCGAGGGCCGCAAGCTTGTGTTTTAGTTCAATGTCTTCCAGTTTCACTTCTGTATGTATCCTATATGAGTTATATGACTGGATATGGAGACATGGGAAGACTTCTGTTACTGAACTAACAATAATTATATTAATGATTACTAGAGCTATTTTAACTACACATATCCCTTACAACACCTTTAACATTTCACAAAGGGTAATATTAAAGGGACACTTCACCCTTTTTGCCAAAAAATATATATCAATGACGTTTATAAGATTTAGAACACTTTCCTGGCATTATTTTTTGTGTAATCTCTGGGTTTAGATATTTTAGATGAACGGGTGGCTCTGACGTCAGAGACACTCTTCCGTATTGCTACCGGACTACATTGTCTCCTCACACTGCAGCTAGACCAGCCCCAAAACACAGCCGTCACGGACACTGCGATTTGTTCCACCTACAACCTTCGTTGACCGCACCCCCACATGCGCATTTGTTATTGTGTTTGTGTCATGTTGCCGTTGTCAGCAGAGCAGCACCAGAGAGACGCGCTATGTTGCCACGAATCCCCCCCCCCCCCCCCCAACTCTAGATTTATTATAATGATATGAAGTGACTTTCCATAAACCATCCATTAACTCCCCATTCATCCAATTTGCATCTGCTTGTATTAAACAACATTAAACTCACCAACATTGCAGCTGTAGGGAAAGCTTGAATATCCACTTTCAAACTGCAAAGCTTTTGTTTCATAAAAATCCACCGAATCTTTTTCCCACTCAGCTCTGCACTTAGTTTTTCTTTTTTAGTTCTATCTCACTACTAGAACTTTCTGACTCTGAGGTAGATAAGATTTTTGGCTGTCAACAGCATCCATTTGTTTTTTCAATGTTGTGGACTGGAGCGTGGTGAAATAGTTGCTAAGATACGATACTGCATAGTGATTGGCTCTGCTGCATGCCTATGAAGAGTACTGACCAATGAGCTGAGCCTAGCGCCCTTCCAGACACCAGGTTTCAGTGTCTTGCTTTCCTGTTCCTATAGCTCAGTCGGCTGCCCCTTCTTATTACTGCATGGGAGCGAGTGACTGAGAATCACCATAACGCGCTGTCATTTTTCCACGAGCCAAAATACGGGATTAAGTGCGTCCCGTATGGTTCATTACGGGACAGGTCTTTTAGTTGCCAAATACGGTACGATCCCGTATTTTACGGGACGGTTGGGAACCCTTGACAAATAACATTGGTTGCATCTTACAATGGAAAAGGACACAGTAATGGAGTACGTTTTTTTTCTTTTTACTTCTACTACACATTGTTTCGGCAGCCCTGGAGGGGGGGGGGATTCGTGGCAACACTACACAGCGCGTCTCCTCTGAGTTGTTTTTTTCTGTATACTCTGGTGCTGCTCTGCTGACGACGGCAACATGACACAAACACAATAACAAATGCGCATGTGGGGGTGCGGTCAACGAAGGTTGTAGGTGGAACAAATCGCAGTGTCCGTGACGGCTGTGTTTTGGGGCTGGTCTAGCTGCAGTGTGAGGAGACAATGTAGTCCGGTAGCAATACGGAAGAGTGTCTCTGACGTCAGAGCCACCCGTTAATCTAAAATATCTAAACCCAGAGATTACACAAAAAATAATGCCAGGAAAGTGTTCTAAATCTTATAAACGTCATTGATATATCTTTTTTGGCAAAAAGGGTGAAGTGTCCCTTTAAGATCCAAGGCTTCAGTCAGATCATCATGGATGTGCAAAAAAAGCACATTACACCTTAACCTATTCAAAAGACAGTGTTTGTCAATTACATCTGTTTTACAGATGTAATTGCTAAGAACACAGATGTAATTGCTAAGAACATAACAGTGGAATATATCTATATAATTAAACTATATGTATAAACTACTGTATACCATGAAGTGCTATGACTACATAATGTGTGGGGTCAAACTAGGGGTTTTTCATGACTCTGAATCCATTAAAAGCATTACTTTTGCACAAAAAGCACTCAGGGTGACACTACAGCTCTTGTCATGATTTCTGGATAAAAAAATGCAATCATATTCACCACAATTGCCCAAGAGATGGCTTATTGACATTACATTCCTCCTGGATAGATGGTTGTGTATGGCCCATTGACACCCCACAATCAAATCATGAAGGACAATCAAAGCTATGCTAAGATCATTGTGTATGGCCTATTGACATCCCATTCCTCCTGCATAGATGGTTGTGTTATGGCCTATTGACATCCCACAATCAAAATAGGAATGTCAATTGGCCTGCTTGAAGTTGTTTTCACAACTGGTTGCTTATTTCTCTCGCAGAAACTGGCCTTTGTTGTGGTAGCTCTGTAGGCTAGACCAAGACACTTTTTACAAAAATAGCATTGCTAATATTTCCTTCTCTGTTATTTCTGTTAGCCAGTTAGTACCATACTAGTATTATCTTCAAAAACGATAGGGTACAATTAACGGATTTTATCGCGAATTTGGTTTAGCAAATTACTTTACTAGCATCATGGAAGCTGTAGTTAGCATTGGTAGCAGAGCCCCCCCCCCCCCCCCCCCCCACACCAAACAGACACATTAGCTGCCTGTACACAACACAAATAGTATTGTTGTTACTTGTTGTTGCATTAGATTAGCCTACTTAATTTACAAATCTACACAATTAGAGAATATAGAACCATTGTTATTTTTGATCGTTTGCCTGTTATCTCTCCTTTAAAAAAAATAGGCTACTGTATTTATTTGGCATTTTGTATGAAAAAACAAACCAACATAAAAATAACAGTGACAGATGCATTAGGCCTATGTAAATGTTCCAGATGAGTACAAATAAAAACACTATATAAATAAGATTTGTGTTGTTAAATGCTTGCTATTTTCGCTTATTTTGGTCTTGAAGTTGTTTTCACAACTGGTTGCTTATTTCTCTCGCAGAAACTGGCAACGTCCTTTGTTGTGGTATAGCTCTGTAGGCTAGACCAATACACTTTTTACAAAAATAGCATTGCTAATATTTCGTTCTCTGCTATTTCTGTTAGCCAGTTAGTACCATACTAGTATTATCTTCAAAAACGATAGGGTACAATTAACGGATTTTATCGCGAATTTGGTTTAGCAAATGACTTTACTAGCATCATGGAAGCTGTAGTTAGCATTGGTATTTAATACCAGTTTATTTCTAGAATGTTGCATAGAGTCAGTGAGGGGTGGAGCACATGCAGCAGTTTGTTACGTTGTAATTGGTGGCTGATGATTCTATTGTTCTCCTCTTTGGCCAATCAGTTAGTGTCAGACTCTCTAGTATAAGAAGGGTAATCATTTCTGATCACATCTGACTGGACTTCAGCTGAAGATGAACTCTCTCGACCACAGCACAAACAATTCTGCTCAACCGGGAGGACCCAATGATCACCAACACCTCTGTAAGTTACTTACTGTGTTTATATGGAATAAGAAGTTACCATGTATTGTGTTAAAGCGCAAATAACATGCATTTTAAAACCGTTTTTAATATTTAATATCATATTGTCTATGTCCCTCAAAGTTATTTCTAATGGTTTGAGCCTCAATCACCACTCTGATATAACCAGTCCTTCTCATTTATTTCTGGACGTTGAAAGCAGTTTTAGCTGCAGTACCATAATGTCCTGAGGTGGTGGGGGTGCTGATATGCAGATTATTTAATATTTGAGTCATTATAATACTGATACTAGATAAAACCAGGCTTGTTTCCATTCCATGCCAGCTTGGAAAATCAACAATGGGGGACATTGTAAACAAAGTGGAAATGCTAATTTGGAACTGAAGACTGAAGAAGATGAGGAATTATACAAAGTAGGGTGACATTGATGACATCACAATGAGGACAAAATCAGTTGAGCTGTTCCTGAGAGCAATTTCCATTAAAGCACCCATATGATATGAAAGCCTGATTGTTCAAAATTGGTTATTTGTGGGGATAGAAAACACATATGGGAGCCCTAAAAACACAAAATAAATCGAAAAAGTTGAATTTTATGCTATAGGTCCTTTAATTTGTTTTTGCTATATTCATTCTAGTAATAGTGTCCTCTAGTCTAAAACACATTTCCTTTGTCTTTGTTTCAAATGCAGTGTTGCATCATCAGTCTGGCTTCCCTGTTCTACCAGAGGTGAATGAACAAAGAAGCTTGGCTACGCAAAAACACCACTGCTGTGATCAGTGTGGTAAACGCTTCCCTAAAATGTCCAAACTTAAAATACACCAGAGAATTCACACTGGAGAGAAACCCTATGGGTGTGATCAGTGTGGACAACACTTCTCTGACAAGTCCACCCTGAAAAGTCACCATAGAATTCATACTGGAGAGAAACCCTATCAATGTGATCAGTGTGGACAGCACTTCTCTGACAAGGCCACCCTGAAAAGACACCAGATAATTCACACAGGAGAGAAACCCTATGGGTGCGATCAGTGTGGACAACACTTCTCTCAAATGTCCAGCCTTAAAAGCCACCAGAGAATTCACACTGGAGAGAAAGCCTATGGATGTGATCAGTGTGGACAATGCTTCTCTAGAATGGACATCCTTAAAAAACACGAGAGAATTCACACTGGAGAAAAATCCTATGGATGTGATCAGTGTGGACAACTCTTCTCTCAAATGTCCAGCCTTAAAACACACCAGAGAATTCATACTGGGGAGAAACCATATGGATGTGATCAGTGCGGACAACACTTCTCTACAATGTCCAGCCTTAAAGGCCACCAGAAAATTCACACTGGAGAGAAACCCTATGGATGTGATCAGTGTGGGCAACACTTCTCTAAATTGTCAAACCTTAAAACACACCATAGAATTCACACTGGAGAGAAACCCTATGGATGTGATGCCTGTGGGAAACACTTCTCTCAAATGTCCAGCCTTAAAACACACCAGAGAATTCACACGGGAGAGAAACCCAAATAATTGTGATGTGTGGAAAAGCTTTTAGTAATTAAATCAATTCACAGGGTTGTACACACTGGATTTAAACAGGTCCCATGTGGTCAGTGTGGAAGAATTTTACTAATTCAAGACAACAAAAACGTTATGAACTTATGAACGATGGATCTGTTTAGTGTGAACATTATGTCAAGAGCTTCATTAGAGCTGGTGAGAAACATCAGCAAATCCAAATAACCAAGTGTAGCTTGATGATCCATATGGTATTTTTTTATATATTAGGAAGGCTGTTATAAACACATTACATGTATATGAGCATGCTTATTCTAGAGTAATAGGATGGCAATGACACTAATTTGTTGATTAATTGCAAGTAAACTTAACATACTGTGCAATTTAGTGGTACTTCTCATTCACTGAGTCAATAGTTTTCAGATAAATTATTATAGAACAGTATGCTGTTGTCTTGTGTAGCCTGTTAGACCAAATGTACAGTTCTGCCATTTTACAGATTCCCATTGCATCTAGTTTCTATATCTCTACTTCATTACACCTGACATTTATTATTATTATTATCATCCTTTTGTTATACATAACATAGAATATGCCTACAAGTTATTAAGAACGACAAAACAAACAAACCTAGCCTATATATTACCTTTCTCCAATGTTTCTATGTTAGCTTTCTTAGTACATAATAAAATGTGCACAAATTATTTGCACGTTAAGTTTCCGCTGGGTTTTAGGATTGTGAAAGACCCACAGAATATTTGTTTTAAATTGTTTAAACTTATTATCTGTATCATCCACACGGTTCTTGGCAAACTCTGTGCATCTGTCCAATACGGTGTTATAGAGCACCGAAGTCCTGACGTCACTGCCCTCTACTACCAGTAGAGGGCAGTGAGCGCAAAGGTTCCTGTATGTTTTTATAAGCATTGTACTCTCCATAGGGGGATTTTAGATCGCCTCATATAAGAACTGTGTTTGAAAAATAAACCGATCACCCCGGCCTTTTCACTCATATGGATATGAAGCATCGACTGAAGGTGGAAATGTACAAATATACCCAAAGAGTAACAAAATAAGCGTTAGAAACGAGCCAAACAACCCAGAGACTACATTTCCGGGTAGGCTGCTTATGCCCGCAGCCCGTCGCACAACAGAAACTGAACGTTAATTACGTTTATTTTTATTTTATTGATATATAATGTATCGTGGTTAGTACGAGTCGAGTCACCACCAGCTGAGCTTACGTCAACGAGGAATCTCAGGAACGCAATATGTTGACAGCTGGGCGTGACGTCTATGCTCAGCGACATTGCATTCATATGTAGTTTCAAGGCTTTTGCGGTCACATTAATTCCATTTTCTCTAGAAACTGGCTGTATCAAATATGAATGGACATCATTAACGACGCACAGCCACTCCCCTGACAGAAACGCCGAGGTGGTCGGTTTATTTTTCAAACACAGTTCTTATATGAAGCGACCTAAAATCGCCGTTTGGGGATCTCAATGCAAATAAACAAATACATGAACCTGGAGATTGACGACCTCTACTGAAAGTGACGTCAGACTTCGGAGCTCTATAGCCATGCAGGCATACACATTGTATTGTATTTGCTTGAACATTGAATTACTTTGAAACTCCTGTGAATCCAGGAGGTATCTGCTGAAGAAATGATTAAATCGTTTATAACATTATAACCATTAGGCCTACACCAATTATGTCACAAACTTTAAATCACGTTGAAAGTATTACAATGAATGCGTTAGAAAGCAATAGCCTACAAGCATTATGATTGGGGTCCTTCATATCCAATTAATGGGGGAACAAACACAGATAAATGGTAAATGGTGCATTTATATAGCGCCTTTATCCAAGGTGCTTTACATAGCTTGTGCATCACATTCACCCATTCACACACAAATTCATACACCAATGGTGGCGGAAACCATGCAAGGCACCAACCAGGAGCAATTCAGGGTTCAGAGTCTTGCTCAAGGACACTTTGACATTGACTCTGGTGGAGCCCACAGGGATCGAACTGGCATCCGGGCCACTCCACCCCTGATCCACCGCCGCCTGAAAGTGGATCGTGTTGTAGACCTTATCGAATTGTTATATTTAACCCTCCAAATGATTTTAGTTGTATGTCATTAAATGTTCAGATGAATTGAAAATGGAGGACCCTGATGTAAACAATTTTTGTTTATTTTTCCTCGTATCAGGTTTTTTGTATTGACCTGTACTTTTGTTGAACTGTACCCATTCTACAAACTGAATAAAATGTTGAATCAATCGTTTGTTTGTGCTTTATAAAAATATAGAATACAATTAAACAAACACTAAAACAAACTGCCTATAGGGTTAGGGGTAGGGTTAGTAATTTCGGAACAATGAGCCTTCGGACTAATGACACGTCACGGCCAGGGACGGATTAACCCCCACGAGGGTCCCTGGGCCGGTACGTTTTGCAGGGCCCCCATAGCACGCGTGCGTGCGACATTTTCATGATTTTCCGTGTTTTTATCATCTTTTTGACCTAAATTTAACTAAATGAAGGGCCCCAGGAGCCATTTTCAGGGCGTCAAATCTATTACCGCGCAGTCCAGTTTCTCTGAAGGGCCCATGAGAGCTAAGGGCCCCTGGGCCACGGCCCTCTGGCCCAATGGCTAATTTGTCCCTGGTCACGGCACCCTCCTGATCTGTTGTTCCAACTCCATTTAAACTATTAAACAGCTCTAAAAGGACCTTGCGGTCTTCTTTCCATTCAGGCCCTATGCAATCAATTCATAAACATGACATGAAAAATAACAATTCAATATCAATGTAAAAACAAAACAGGGGGTCACCCGTTTTTGCGGCGCCGGAGGCCGTGGCCGGGTCGGGGCTTCAGGGGCTATATTTAGTCCTTTTCAAAACAAAGTCCTGTCACAGAGGAAGGTTAAAAACTACAGACACGCGTACGTTCCACATCCTGGGTGCCCGGGCAGCAAAGGCCTGATCGCCCCAGGTAGAATTATAGAATTATAGGGACCTCCAAGAGGGCTTTATCTGATGCGCTCAGGCTTATTATGGATCATACTGTAGATACAACTAGGAGCCAGTCCATGCAGGGCTTTATAAGTATTAAGTAAATGTAAAATCGCTCCTGGAGCTCGCAGGCAGCCAGCAGAGATCCGTCACTACGACACCTGACTTTCAGAACACAGTAACGGTTCGGTCTCTTGTACGAATGAGCCATTTCACAATATTCAGCTATGCATGGAATGGTGTCCAGGTCTGTCTCACATTATTGTCCTGCAACTGGTGGTTTGATATTGTAATTTGCCCGCTGCACAGGAGGCTTCCTTATTAGGAATAAATAATGGTTTTGATTTGATCCTAAGTAGTGGATAGAAACATTTAATCACTTCACACAACAAGAGGGGCAATTTACAGCTGTGCAGATGTGAACCTCATATGTCCAAAAGAGTAACTTTTCAGGATTCAAAATTCAAAAACAACAAACAAACAGAAGTAGCGGATCTACAAGCTTGGAACGCGTGCTTTGTGGCGTGTTTCGAGCTTGCAGATCTGCTACTTTTCATGCTTTTGTGTGACGCTGTAGTTAGTATTATGTAATTTACCAAAGATATGGAGATAAGAGGTTTCTAACAGTTTTGTGTTGTGTGCTGTTTCAAATTCTGACTAATAAAGTATTTAATCCATCAATCAAAACAAAAGTTTTCAAATAAGCGTAGTGGAGTAAAAAGTACAATATTTACTCTGAGATGTAGAGTATAATTAGAGTATAATTAATTAGAGTATAATTAAAAGCACTCAAAAAGTGTAGGATACTTATGAGTACAGTGCTGGAGTACGTGATCTTAGTTACATTTACACCAATGGTTTTTAATGTGTACAAATATAAACATACAGCTTCATGCTTGTGTTCATTGAGTAAAGGTCACACTAACTGTATGTGAATGTTGTTGAGAGCTTATTGTCCCACAGCTACCATATAATAAAGGTCTATTTAATCCCAGCCACTTCAGGGGGTTCTCCTCAGTGGCTATGATTGGGTCAGAGTTTAACCTTATTACAAACAACAGCTCCCCGATGGATACTCTCCCGGTCCTCTCACTGGGAGAGAAAGTGTGTGTGTGTGTGTGTGTGTGTGTGTGTGTGTGTGTGTGTGTGTGTGTGTGTGTGTGTGTGTGTGTGTGTGTGTGTGTGTGTGTGTGTGTGTGTGTGTGTGTGTGTGGGCGCGCACGTGCGACGTGCGTGTACATCAATCTACCTCCTCATAAATGGGCTGTCGAGAAAAATCTCTGTGTTCAACTTCTCACATAAAGAGGTAAGATGATGGAGAGAGACAGTGAGACTAAAACGTTTTCATGTCAAGGACCCCCAAATCAATACGTATTTGGCCGCAGACCCAAGATCTGAAACCGATCACATCTGAAACCGATCAGATCTGAAAACAGTTTATGCAGGGTACTCCCATACAAGATTTGTGTTGAAAATGACCCCAAGGTGTAGAGTGCCAAATGACAATTTGGACGGGCCAAAGGTTTCAGAGAACCGAAAAAACATGTGTCGGCCTGCAGGAATGAGAAAGACACAGACAACTGTCAGCTCCAGGTATTGGCGGAGCGCCACGACACAATTCTGCTGCTAAGCAAGTATAAATCCCTCATTGGCTAACCCGGCCTGTCGGCTTAACTGATTGGTCGAGCTTTGTTGTGGCATAGCCAATGGAACAACTTCAATCATTTCCGGCATCATC
>NC_136812.1:14508014-14533014 GCF_951216825.1 Electrona antarctica
ATGCATGGAAACGATCTGTTTACTAATTGTGAGGTCGGGTTCCATTTAAAATGGAATTAGTCCAGGTAGCGCAACTGTTATGCTCAGCCCTTATTATTACTTGCGCAAGCAGAGCACGCAAGTACTGGGTAATGTTGGGTGGGTAAAAGGTAACGAATTTACGTATACATATGTCTGTATTGGCTGTTGACGGTGACGTAAGTAAGGTATGCTTCAAGGTACGTATATATCTTATAGAGGGGCTGATCATAAGTTCGTAGAGGTTGCGACGTGCAAGTTGGCACCTCGACAGAATGCGTTTCTAGTTTATAATTGCAATTATGAACAGATTACTATGTGGCTACTCTGACAATACACTATAATGCCTGGCAAAAACTAAAATTAAACTGTGAGTGTGAGTCTCCTAAAATCGGTATAGTGCCAATAAAATAACCAGGCAGGCACAGGACCCACCAAAAAATAACAAAATGATCATGGTCCAGGACTCATTGGTTAGCTTGTTCAACACCACAGTGTATGTCCATGAAACATAAAAAAGACCACCTTAAAATGAACAAAGCTAGTCAATTGAAAATGAACAAAAAAACATTCTTTATCAAACTCTCCGCCCACACAACCTGGCAACAGGGTGTTTAATTCAGCGAGTGGAAAGAACCTTTCTTAGCTCCTTCTAATGAAGTCCATAGCTTTCTCTGGGTCACTGAAGGTACGTCGATCCTCAGCACTGCTGGGTATAGCATGGAAAACTCCATTTTAGTGTTGTTGTCATAAAGACGAGGCTTCAAGCTTTGTGTGAATCTTCTTTCTGGTCTGTGTCTCTGGAATAGTCTGGAAATATCATGACACGCATTCCTTCCCAGTTAAGTCATTTCTTCTCTCTAGCAACTTGTCAAATGCATTCCCTGTCCTGTCTTGCCATGTCTGAGGAGCCTTGCTATGATTGTCCTGGGTCATTGGTGCGTCTTTCATTCAGGTCACAATGGCTGAGGGCCAGTGTCCGGGATAGATGGCAACATCTCATTCAGAAAGGCGATCATATTGTTTCCAGTCTTTCCCTCTGTATCTTAACGATGGACAGGTAATTTAGCCGTCTTTCTCCTCAAACTCATGGTCGTTCGGGCCAGGACTGAAGGAATGCTCTTCCAGAACCCTTTAAGATCACCCATATCTTTCATTGCATACTTCTGTCGAAGAGACCCGACAACTCCAGATCGTGCTGAATAACTGCTAGCATGCATAACGTCTGCAGACGGGGACTTAAGTCTAAGATGTACATGTGGTCATCAGGTGGGCAGAATCCTCCAAAGAGCATGACACGATCGTCCACCCTGCAACAGCACATTCTATACATTGGATGCGGGCCTTTCCCCCGGGGCCCAAGCTTCGTCCAGGAGAAGATTCCTGGCTTTGGATTGAATTTCCACAGATCGTTAAAGGTCTGTGTCCAGTTTTTTCCACCAAATATGAACAACTCTTCATTGTAAACAAAGACAGAATGACCGCAGCGTCCTTCTGGGATCTCGCGCTGTGAAGAAGGCGTGTGCAGCCACCGATCGGTCTTTGTGTCAAACACTCTGATGGTGTTGTAATAGTCGCCTTGGTAGGAGTATTTCCCTCGGCCCCCGAATACAAACATCTTTGTCCCGATGATGGTGGCAGTGTGATATGATGAGACAGGCGGTGGATTGCCACTGGTGTTCATTAAAGCCCAGACCATTGTGCTGGTGTCCAGCTTGGAGAGGTCATTGGTGCATTTAGGGTTCCGGTGGAATTTGAACCCTCCATATATATACATAACCTTCCCCGAAACACAGGATGAGTGCTGGAACCTCCCCTCCGGAACAGTCCCCGAAACCCTGGGCTTGAACCATCGGTGGGTGTCGACGCCGAACGCATGCAGCACGTTGCAGTACCCTACCGGGCTGCATTCGCCGCCCCAGACGTAGATGACACCTTCTATCAGCACGGCGGTGTGGCCGTAGGACATGGAGGGACCGTCCGGGGGGCTCCCACTCGTCACAGTGGGAGACAACTTGGTCCAGTTTAAAGACACCGTGTTGAAGACGTGCACATCGATCTGAGCTTTGCTGTCGTCCAGGACCCCTCCGAATGAGTACACCTTGTGACCGACTCCCACGGCGGTGTGACCACTCCGCTTCGGCCCTCCTGTCGTGTGCATTGTCCAACGCATCATTATTCACAAGAGACCACACCAAGCTGGAGAGACTCGATGTGCAGAAGAATGGAGCGCTGTCCGGCCCACTGCCCACTTATATGTCGGTCAAGTGACACAGGTGGCACGCAAAGGTTGGCCATTCCGCAAAGCCCGATGGGGTTAGGTTGGCCAGTCAGGGAAGCCGATGCCTATAGAGCACCCAAGTCTGACGTAATTTCCACCTGGGTCACATAATATTTGAGCGGGATGCTAGCCCCTCCTATGCCCAGCTTTTTCTGTACTAGACCCGTGCCCGGCTGTAGAGCACCGAGTCGGTAAAGATGGAAGTTGCCCAAAGGATATCCCCTTGAGATGTATCATCTTGTTTTCGAGGGGGTCCAACAACATACAGCAAATACAGAACAATACAACAAATACATTCATGCATACATAAACAAGGACAAAAACAAACAAAAACGCTCTCCTAAAACTAGCTGCTCCCACCCCACCTAATCACCCACAACATAGTAGACTTCATGCGTCAATATATTCCTGTAATGATGTAAAGATGAACATAAATTAGAAGCCAAAAACAGACCAAAAACCATAACAGACATACAGACATATCCTGCAATAACAACATCCTTAAATGAATACACAGAGTACAAACATGCACATGCACCTTGGTTGTTAAGTGACAGCGTGTTAAATTACAGTACATTTACAGCATGATTTATATGAGACGGAGAGAACAATCAGAGGCAGTTAGATAGACTACAGCCCGTTGGGCCCTGGCCTACTTGGAACGATGCAAGTTGGAAATGCATGCCCCACCCCAGATATTAAGTCTGTGTCCCTTTTATACCCATATATGGAGTTCTTTGTCAGGCTTTCCCAAATATGGAGTCTATGCAGACATCAGCATCAGAACAGGCCAGCTCCATATATGGACCCTGGGCAGGGGCCTTGTCCAGAGCCCGGGCAGAGGCCCTTTTGGGGCGGTTCTGGAGAACCGTGGGTCCGACCGACTCGACACCGTGCACCGCACCCCTTGCGGTGGAGCAAACGGTTCTCGAGTTACGTGGATTACACACACACAGACAGAGACTTGGTGCATTTATAGATATAGATTTGTGAACACAAACACTATGATTTGATTGGCTGAGCACCCAATAGCAATGATTTCATTGGTTGAGCAAAGTACGTATTGAGGATAAAAAGTGAGGGCAAAAAAGTGAATACGTCAAAAGTGATTCGCTCAGCGATGTGATGTATGATGATGTATGATGATGTATTTGCCAGATGCAGGATTCTTGTCGAAGTGGTCAGCGTCAACGTGGGCCTGCTTCATGGTGTCACTGACCCTTATCGCCGCGTGCGTCGGTCATTTCCTACAAGCGATGCTTCAGAAGCGGGACGTTCAAACGGAGCGGCAGGTGTGTGTCCTGGTCGTCGGGGACATCGGACGCAGTCCTCGCATGCAGTACCACGCCCTGTCTCTCAGCAGACACGGGTACCGCGTCACGTTCGTGGGGGGTTTGGGTACCAAACCGCACCAGGACGTTCTCCTGGACCGAAGAATAAGGATCGTCACCATTGAAGTGGATGGCCTTCGATGGGGACCCAGGCTCCTTAGGTATGTGACGAAGGTGACGGTGCAGTCGGTGCAGATGCTGTACGTGTTGATGAAAATGGACCTTCCGTCTCACGTTCTCATGCAGAATCCCCCAGGCTTGCCCGGCCTTGCCGTGGTGCGCCTGGCGTGCTTTGTGCGCGGAAGCCTGTTCATCGTCGACTGGCACAACTACGGGCACAGCGTCCTGGCACTCTCCCACGGACACAGACACCCGCTCGTCAGACTGGCGAAGCGGTACGAGCGCCTCTTCGGCCCTCTGGCCGCCCGCCACCTGTGCGTCACCAACGCCATGAAGGAAGACCTGAGGAGGAACTGGGGGATAGAGGCCGCGACACTGTATGACAAACCTCCTGCCATGTTCAGAGAGACTCCGATCCATCTTCGGCATCAGCTGTTCATGAAACTCTCCAAGACCTATCGTGAGTTCCAGCCCGGCGGTGTGGAGCATGTGGAAGAGAAGGTGGAGAGGACGGCCTTCACGTGTCAAGACCTCGCAGACGGCACCGTGACACTGAGCTCGGACCGACCGGCGCTGTTGCTCAGCAGCACCAGTTGGACGGCGGACGAAGATTTCTCCATCCTCCTGAAGGCCCTGGAAGAGTATGACGGCTTCATTAGAAAAGGAACCTCCTTGCCGTCCCTGGTGTGCGTCATTACAGGGAAAGGCCCACAGAAGGACTATTACAGGAAGCAGATAAGAGCTCTGGACATTGAGCACGTGAAAATCTGTACTCCCTGGCTGGAGGCGGAGGACTACCCGGTCCTGTTGGGGTCAGCCGACTTGGGCGTCTGTCTCCACAAGTCCTCCAGCGGTCTGGACTTGCCCATGAAGGTGGTGGACATGTTCGGCTGCTGCCTGCCCGTCTGTGCCGTCCACTTTGGCTGTTTGCATGAGCTGGTGGAAGATGAGAGGAACGGGCTGGTCTTCAGAGACTTCCGGGAACTGTCCGAGCATCTGAAGTCCCTCCTGTCTGACTTCCCCAGCACGGAGGGCCTACTGGGCCGGTTGAGGAGCAACCTCCGCACCAGCAGGGGGCCATGCTGGGACGATAACTGGGACAAGATCGTCCTGCCTCTGATCAGCACACGTCAGTAGACATCATGACCGCTGTTCTGGACTGATGCTGGAACTGTATGTGGATGACCTAGCATAAATGTGAATCTGTTATATCTTCACATCACAGGTTTATAATTATGTGAAATTTAGACGGTGAAAATTGCCATATCAACTGTAAATTAAGATCCTATCCTAAATTAAGATTCTATCGTAAACATTGAAAACACCAAATGACGTCTATGAACTTCAATTGCGGACGTTTTTAGACGTCATTGGCAGTCAATGAGTTTTAACGACAACTACATTGAATTTAGGTTTCACCAGACATTTCGGTAGGCACAGATCTCTGATCATCTGGGCAACACGGTACTGTACAAGATACTGTACTGCGATCAAGTGAAATCAAGTTATTCAGTTTTAAAACTGATTGTAGACGGTTTGACATGTGAGGGGTGTAATCATGAAAAGCTTCTTTCAGAACACAGCTGTGCACATCGGCATTGTAGACGAGGTGTTTGTGTCATTTCTGTGACGTCAGACCATAGCTCTGGTCAGATCTTCTGCACATAAGACTTAAGAACATCCCTAAATACAGCAGATGGCAGTCGGGGCTCGTGGATGTTGTTTCTTCAGTTTTCTCGGTTACTAAATGCCATCAAAGCGTATCTTATGGATGTTCTAGTTTCACTTCTCAGAGCCTTGACGTGTAAACTTCGGGGGATCCGCCAACTGACAGAGAAGGAGGAGAATGATCTCATTGAAGGATGGCGCCCCGAGCCCCTTGTACCCGTCGCCTTCAAAACCCAAGCCCATCTGAAGTACAACACTGTCACCGGCCCGCCTGGTCACATGATCACGATAAATGGAAAGGAGTGTGTTAACTTTGTGTCCTTCAACTTCCTGGGTCTCCTCGACAGCGAGCGAGTGAAGCAGAAGGCTCTGGCGTCCGTCCGGAAGTACGGCGTCGGCACCTGCGGTCCCAGAGGCTTCTACGGAACGTTTGACATCCACCTGGAGCTGGAGAGGCGTTTGGCAGACTTCATGAGAACAGAAGAGGCCATCGTCTACTCCTGTGGCTTTGCGACCATTGCTAGTGCAATACCCGCATACTCCAAGAGGGGTGACGTGGTCTTCGCAGACGAAGCAGTGTGCTTCTCCATACAGAAGGGACTGCAAGCCTCACGCAGCTCCGTCAGATACTTCAAACACAACGACATGGACGACCTGGAGAGACTCTTGAAGGAACAGGAGGAGGAAGACTGGAGAAACCCTCGTAAGGCCAGAGCGACCAGGAGGTTCATCGTGGTGGAGGGTCTGTACGTGAACACAGCTGACGTGTGCCCTCTGCCGGACCTGGTGAGGTTGAAATACAAGTACAAAGTTCGCATCTTCCTGGAGGAGTCCATGTCCTTCGGCGTCTTGGGAGAGAGCGGCCGAGGCGTGACGGAGCACTTCGGCGTCGACGTGAACGACGTCGACCTCACCTGCGCCAACCTGGAGAACGCTGTGGCGTCCATCGGCGGCTTCTGCTGCGGCCGCCGGTTTGTCATCGACCACCAGCGTCTGTCGGGGCAGGGCTACTGCTTCTCCGCGTCACTGCCTCCCCTGCTGGCCGCCGCTGCCATAGAGGCCCTAGACGCCATGGAAGGAGACCCGGGCGTCTTCTCCGTCTTGAGGACAAAGTGCCGACGCTTCCATGAGGCGTTGCGGGGAATCCCGGGGTTGGCGGTCGTAGGAGCGGCCTTCGCTCCGGCGTTTCACCTGCGGCTAGAGAGAAGCTCGGGCTCCCGGGACGCTGACGTGAGGACGCTGAGCAGAGTGGCGGATTACTGCGTGGACAGACGAGTGGCTCTCTCCGTCGCTCGCTATCTGGACAAAGAGGAGCGCTGCCTCCCGCTGCCCAGCATCCGTGTGGCCGTCAGCGTCCGGCAGACGGACGAGGAGATGGACACTGCAGCGGCCTGCATCCGAGAAGCAGCATCGGCCGTCCTCGTGGGGTACTCCCTGACGCTCAGCCGCTCCTCCATGGACTTCTCCACTGTAGCGATTTAAAAGGTTAATAAATATTAATGTTGAATCCTTTTAGCTCTGCTCAAACACCCGACAGTGTATGAGTCTTGCCTGCACAGGGAGGAGAGAGCAGTAAAGAAATACATTGTATATCATTGTTTTTAGACCACCCTCGAAAAGCAGATGCTACATCTCTAGGGGTTTATTCCTCAAAGAATTTAAATCGTCAAAAGGCTTATAATAACCAGAGGAGAGCCCATAGAGGTTATGCCCAAGTGAGTGGCAAAGTAAATCATTTAACTTCAATGATCAACAATAATATCTTCTTTTTTTTGCCACTCAGTATCCGTTCCTGGCATAATGTCCGGGTATGATGATGTCACGTGCATAGCCTTTATAGCCCAGATCATTAAAGGCAAGGCAACATGATAACAAAGAAAATCTGATATTTACATAATAGTCCATATCTGGACAATCTTTCTATTTTTGACGGGCGCTGGGCTAGCCCCTCTTATGCCCCCAGCTTGGTGTGTTTGTGTGAATCATAGCAATGATTTAATTGGCTGATCACAGGGATCCGGTATGTAATTTAACCTTAGCTTTCACAGGGGTCTGTATAGGTAATTTAACCTTAGCTTTCACAGGTTGGGAGCTCTGCGTCTGTCTGTCAGGCAAAAAGACAGGCAGTCTTTTGGGATCTCGTCCGGTCTTTTGCTTTTAAGGAGAGTTGTGATATCAGAACAGGCCAGCTCCATATGTATCTGTCTCTCTTATTCCTATATATGGAGTTCTGTGTCAGGCATCAGAATCAGAATCAGAATCTTTATTGTCACATTACAAGTAAGGTGAGTGAAAAACTTGGTTGTGTAGGCTCATCATAGCAGTGAAAAGGATAGAGAAAAGAGAGGAACATAAAGTGCATAATATGACCAATAATAAATAAAAGGTCATACTGAAGTAGGTACGAATGTAAATAAAAATCACACCCGTGTGAACTGAGTGGTGTAAGGTCTTATATAGACTGATCAGCTGTGGTCTGACGTAATGTCTGACATAATGAAATCACACCCGTGTGAACTGGGTGACCGTAGCAACCATGCTCATTTTTTGAGCACAGACAGACAGACAGACACGTAAACTAACAAAGCCAGTCGTAGGAGTGGTTTACACCACTCAAAAAGTCTGCATGAATCAGTTCGGTCTTTGTGTCAGACTTAGCTCTTGTTCAGCAGTCTAATCGCTGACAAGTAGAAGCTGTTCAGAAGTCTGGTAGTACCACTCCCGATGCTCCTGAAACGCTTGCCTGGCCGTGGGTGCGGCAGCGGCTTGAACAGGCTATATGGCTGGGCTGGTAAATGTCCCTGATGATACTTGTCGCATATAGCCACGCAACGTTTCTCATATATTTCCTGGAGGGGGGAAGCTCTCCTCGCACGATGCGCTGTGCTGTTCGCACCACTCTCTGCAGTGATCTGCGTTCCGCGGCAGTACAGTTTCCAAACCAGGCGGTGGTTCCGCTTGACAGAACACTTTCATGCCCAAATATGGGCATGAAAGTGTTGTGATGTCAGAACAGGCCAGCTCCATATATGGACCATGGGCAGGGGCCTTTTGTGGCGGTTCTGGACAACCGTGAATCCGACCCGACGGACTCGACACCGGGCACTGCACTCATGTGAGGGTGTGGAATGCATGTGTCGAATTTGAAGTCGGTGGGGCGAACGGTTCTCGAGTTACGTGCATTACAGACGTACACACGTAGAGACAGAGGTACAGACGTACAGAGACGTGGTGCATTTATTTGTCTGGGAAACTCGGCTATTTTTGTCCTACACAAACACTAAATTCCAATTGACAATGAATGGATAATTTTACGTCATAGTGTCTGAACAAATAGGCATAGGGTCTCTTTTACGTCATGATGATGTACGATGATATAATATTTTTTATTTCCACAATTCATGTCATGTGACATTGTGACATTCAAACCTTTGCTAAAAACTGTTAATGTATCAATTAGTGCACTCAGAATTACTGGACTTTACCGAGTATAATTTGTGACTTTCTTGTAAGTGACAGCCCCCCCCCCCCCCCCCCCCCACTGTTCCTCCTTCTGTTGTGTCCCAGCCCACCTCCATCCCTCCCACACGGCCTACTGTAAAGTTCAGCCAGTCAAAACACTCCGTACATTAACAAGGCCGGTGACATTTGCAACATGACAGCGCACGATCGCACCTCGTGATGTGTGTGCGTGCGTGCGTGCGTGCGTGCGTGCGTGCGTGCGTGCGTGCGTGCGTGCGTGCGTGCATCCTAGATGTTTCCCTTGTTAAATGTGACATTTCTCTCGTTAGGGGGCTTGTGAGACCCCCTTGCCTCATTAAAGGTTATCTGTTAATTACCAGGATGGGGGGGGGTCGGGTCACATTAAGGTGACAATGATTGTATGGACTTGACCTTTTCACTGCACTCCCACTCTGTTCTTGGCCTCGGCACACAGTGCATGGTGCACATGCAGTAAGCATGCACACACACACACGCACAGGCACACACGCACACGCACACGCACACACACAGCAGGCCACTTATCACTCGTCGCTTTGTCTCTAACCCCATGTAAGATCCACTCTAAACTGGGGGGCTGAACATATCAATGCAGTGGTGTAATTGTAATTCTAGTCCCCTCCTGCAGATACGACCCATGAAGCCTTGAATTCATGAAGATTTTTGGGTTTTTGTCGCGTTCCTAAGCCAATAATTTGATGACCAGCGGAGTTTCCGGTACAGATATAAATTATTGGCGTAGGCAAAAACAAAAACAAATCTCCATGAATCCAATGCTTTGTGGGGCGTGTCTAATTGATTGAAATTAAGTCGTGTTTTAGGTGAACTACTCCTTAAAGGAATCAGCGCAATAGTATTTCATACCTAAGACACACACAGATAAGGTAATAATAATTCTGCACCGAGCTGAATAGATGCTGCCTTGGGGGCGAACACATACGCCAGAAAATGCACACACCCATGCACGCACGCACACACGTGCGTGCGTAAGCAGCTTAAAAGAGCCATAAACTACCAGCCTTCTTCCACTGAAGCAAGTCTCCTCTCCTCTTCTCTGCAGCAACACACCGTTAAACACACACACACACACACACACACACACACACACACACACACACACACACACACACACACACACACACACACACACACACACACACACACACACACACACACACACCTGATATAGAAACCAGTGCACGCATATGGCCTCTCATTGCTACTGTATACATTGCATTGCATTGCGGTGAATAGTGCTCTCCTAGGCTACTGCGACTCTTCCGTGATCAGACCAGCCTTGCCCTTATTAGACACGAGGAGGTCAGGAAGCTATTGGAAGATAGATACAGCTCCTTCTAAAAAAAATGAATACGTTCATTTCTTTCAGTAATGTAATTCAAAAATTGAAACTTTCATATATTCTCAATTCATTGTGCATAAAGTACCACCAGGAGATTTTAGAGTACTTTGTGCTTCAGTTTGTCGACAAGCTTTATGGAGATGCTGATTTTCGTGCCCACAGTGCCAAAACTAGTAATTGGTGTACTGACCATGGTATTACTGTGCTTAATTGACCAGCGAACTGGCCTGACCTGAACCCCACAGAGAATCTAGGTTGTATTGTCAAGAGGAAGGTGTGAGACATAAGACTGAAAAATCACACCTGTGTGAAGTGAGGGGCGCTAATATATTAAAGTCTAACTCATGTTGATTAGGTGATGTAAAACAAACAGTGCCAACACAAACATTAAACGCCATTAACAATAAAGAGACAATATGACGTAAATGGCACATTATGACGTAAATGTTCCCTTCATTGTCAATGGCGTTTACAAACATTAAACCTGTGTTTAGGAGGGGCTAGCGCCAATCAACAATAAGAATTCAATATGGCTGTTATCAAAGCAAACCTGGGCTTCCATAACACCTCAACAGTGACAAAGGCTGATCACCTCCTCCAAAGTTTCACTTTTTGAAATATATTTTACGGAAGAAATTGAACTTTTACACAATACAGAACGGGAATGGAAGGTTTAGGGCAGGTTCCAGGAGCCATGGGCCTCCACATGTTACACAGGATGAAACCCGTAATCTGGGTGTGATTTCTTTTACTCTGACATCTCTATTCACAAACAAGAAACAACAAGTTGTCCAATCCTATTACTCTGTTGAGGAACATGGCGAAAATCAAGTCAGCCCCTTATCTCAAAAAGGTCATTCATGCTCTCAGAGGTGGTGGCTCAGGGGTAGAGTGGCTGGATGGCAACCTCAAGGTTGCCTGTTCAAACCCGGGCTCCCCCAGAGTTAGTGTCGAAGTGTCCTTGAGCAAGACACTGAACCCCAAATTGCTCCCGATGTGCTGGCTAGTGCCTTGCATGGTTTCTGCCGCCATCGGTGTATGAATGTGTGTGTGAATGGGTGAATTGATGCACAATCTATGTAAAGCGCCTTGGATAAAGGCGCTATATAAATGCACCATTTACCATTTACCATATCATCACGCCTTGATTATTGCAACTCCCTCTACTCCCTCCCGCCTTAGCAAGAAAGTCACATCCCACCTTCAATAGATACAGAACTCTGACTGCTCATCAGAAGAAACGGGACCACACCCATACTAGTTGCTTTTCACTGGCAGCCTGTGAGCTCCAGCTGGAGCCATTTCAAGTTTTTAGTTTTTACTTATTACTTATACAGCCGCATAGACTGGCTCCTAGTTATATATTTCTGAGATGCTGATCCCTCATAAGCCTGAGATCCTCAGATAAGGCCCTCCTGGCTGTCCCTCTATCTCTCTTCTTTTTTTCTTTTTTAATGTTTTTTTTGTGGCTTTCGCCTTTATTTTATTTTTTTATGGCGGGACAGACAGTAGGCTGACAGGAAATGGGGAGAGAGAGATGGGGGGAAGACATGCAGTAAAGGCCGTTGGGATCGGGAGTCGAACCCGTGGCACACTGCCAGACTGGATTACCAGCCAAGGTGCCTGGACCACTGAGCCATGGCCCAGGCCTCTATCTCTCTTTTTACCCTCGGCGATGCAGGCCTTTGTGGACGGGCTTTGGGAACTTGTAGATCTGCCCTTTTCAAGATGTTTTTCTAGATTTAGATACATTTGAAAACTTGTGAAATGAGACATGCATGATAAGCACTTTCTTCTTTTGGTACTTGAAGTACAATTTGATACAATTTACAATTTAGGCATTTAGCAGACGCTCTTAATCCAGAGCGACTTACATTAAGCAATAACAAAAAGCATGGCATACATCACATATATAAAAAGTTATCATGAATCATGCGTAAACTAAGAACGTAACAGTGGAGTATCTATGTAAACTATACATACTATACTATATAATATATTATACATGTGTACTATAAAGTGCTATGACTACATAAAGTGCAATTCTAGAGCTGTCTACATAACAAGCTATAAGTCTGTTTAAAATAATATCTAAGTCTACATAATGTGCTATCTAAGGGGCTAGGCTAGGGCAAGTGCTACGGGCCATGGTGGAGTCTGAAGAGGTGGGTTTTCAGACTACGGCGGAAGATTGGGAGTGATACCAATACCAATACCAATACCTTTCTACTTTTACTCAGGTACATTCTTAATGCAGGACTTCTACTTGTAACAGAGTATCTATATTGCAGTATTGATACTTTTACTTAAGTAAAAAAGAGTACTTTTTCCACCACTGCTCGGGTTGAGTTGGGTTTACTGTAGAACGACACACAGCAGCCAGTTTGATTTGTGCTTCTAGCAACAACAACAAAACAGGCTCCACCTCCCCGCCTCCATGTTAATGTAATCATATTACAAACTGGAGAAAGCTATTGTCATTTGGCTTCTGTAGAAAAGGGGTAATGGAAATGCTAGCAGGCGTTTATATAAGCAATGAGAACATAAAGGGTCTTGCGTAACAGCGGCAGCATGGTGTACAAAGCCTGTACAGTGTACACTGTATGGAGGGCCTAATTTCACGCAATCAACAAAGCCACTTCATGTCAACCTTTTGCTCCATTTAAACCATTTTGGGCGGGAACCCCTTTTGGTGTTTAAACATTATGTTATAATTTAGCTATTGAAAAATAGCAGATCTACAAGCTCATAGCGCGCCACCGAGTGGCGCGCTATGAACTTGTAGGTCTGCTATTTTTGAAAAATCGTTAAAATGTGCCACAAATCTTTCCGAAAATTGTCATGATTTATAAAACTTTTTTTTTAAATTTCGACATCAGTCCTGAATGGGTTAAATCCTCTTTGAAAGGAAACCCGCAGGCCTCAGAGTCAAGAGTTGGACAAGCCTCACAGAAAGCTCATCATTTAATTTCACACTGAATGGAATTAGCCAGCCTGGACCAAACCTCTCAAAGTGGCTCCAAAAGATGTGAGTTCTGCCCTGAAACGGCTGCACGTTGCCACTGCATATGACTACTGTGACTATGACAACGTGTAAGTGCATGTGTGCGTGTGTGTGTGCATGCCGGCCTGCATGTCTTGTGTGCACATGTGAGCGATGTGACAAAGAAAATAATTGAGAAAGAAAAAAAGATGAAATGACAACAGAAAATTCATGAAAGGTCAAGAGTAAAATGTCCTTTTACTTTTGTAAATTACCCGGCAATGTTCCAGTATAGCATTTCTTCATTTTTTTCTCCAAGCCACATATACCACATCCAAGCCAGCTCTTTTCATTCTTTCTCTCCGTTTTATTTTTTTGCGGTGCTATTATAAATCATTGTCCAGCCAAACAAAGAGGCCTGGCTGTGTTTTGAGGGAGGTTGAGTTCATGGTGTTTTCTCGCTGTGTTTCCACACAGGCACTAGGAAAATAAATGGTCAGCACTGAGAATGCCATGTTTTGTGCACGGTTGAGATGCGTTCTTGATGTGATGGGCGCGTCAGCAATATTTTGCTTAACAATGTACACGCAGGCGATATTTAACTGCCAAGCAAATATGATAGTTGTCTTCCAGGGGGCGGATCTATGGGTGGGCCTGACCCTGACAAGCAGCTCGGCATATAGCATTTATCTAGAAATGCACCATGTCTCTGTGTACATACGTATGTACGTACGTACATACGCACATACGTACGTCTATAATCCACATATGTTGAGAACCGTTCGCCCCACCAACTTCAAATTGTACACACGCGTTCCACACCACCACAGGGAGTGCAGTGACCGGTGCCAGACAATTGATCTCCATATATGGAGCTGGCCTGTTCTGACATCTGCATAAACTCCATATTTGGGCATACCTGACAAAGCACTCCATATATGGGAATAAAAGGGACACAGACATAATGACTGGGTGGGTCATTAATCGCTCTAGTCATAATAATTTATATTTCTTTCAATTCAAAAATAGCAGCCATACAAGCTCAGCGCATCACTTGGTGCCATGTTCTTTTTGAAGAAATTGTAAACATCTCGTACCAGTTTGGGGGTCCTTGACATGACATTGTTTGAGAACCCCTGATCTATGGGCTGGGCATGGCAGCATCGCATTCAGGGCCATGAGGCGGCCAGAATGCAGACATAATGACTGTGATTGGTCTACTTTTGAGGGGACAAACATAACAAGCAGACAGTCAGACAAATGTGTTTTGTGTTTTTAAACCACTACCACCACCACCACCACCAAATGACAATTCATTTGGGGATGCAGCTGACAGTATAGAGGACAGGCTCCATGGGAGCCGGAGCTAAGCCTAAGATGTTTATTTTAAGTTCTACTTGCAGAAGTTTAAAATGTATTGGCAAGTGATGAGAGCGAGAGCGAGAGAGAGACACAGAGAGACACAGAGAGAGCGAGCGAGCGAGCTCTGTGGGATGTCCCTTGCCTCAGGAGGAGATGAAATAGGTTTTAATGGATCTTTACTTTTTTTGTATGACAGGATTTGTATTATTTATGTTTTTACTTAGCTATCTGATTTCATTCCCTGCCAGGGTGTGAAGACGTCTGGGCGACACGCTGTGATCTGACCCAGCAATAAAGCCTTATTAAAGCTCAGTGTCCCACCGCACTCTCACACTCGGAGAGGGAGGAGGGGAGGGGGGGAGAGAGAGAGAGGAGTGGTTCTGCTGTGTGGTTCTGGCTGGAGTCCAGTAAGAGGGCCCAAGGACTCAATGTTGCAGTTCTGATGAAGAGCAGCTCTCTCTCTCTCTCTCTCTCTCTCTCTCTCTCTCTCTCTCTCTCTCTCTCTCTCTCTCTCTCTCTCTCTCTCTCTCTCTCTCTCTCTCTCTCTCTCTCTCTCTCTCTCTCTCTCTCTCGATTTCAACATGATATTATAGAATATAGATCATGATTGCTGGCCTCCACAAGATAGATACTTATTTAGTAAATGAAAACTTTACCCACACGCCTTTTAACAAAGCATTATTTTAGCTATGCCCTCATAACAATCCTAACACTTGGCGTAATAGAAGTAACACCAAACAGTCAGTCACGACTGGACCTTTGGCTAATATCTCAAAATAAGAACATATTGGCAAGATGCGCTCTTTGCACTCAATACTAGGCTACTGTATATGACAATACAAAAAGGTATACAGAAGCACATAATGGGAGAAAAGTTAGCTTTTACAGAGAGATACTTCCTTGTCTACTGAAATACTTAATACAAGAAATAAGGCTCTGATCAGTCTAGCGGCTTATGAAATTACCCCCGGACAGACACACAGACCCCTTTCTAGACAGCTGGCATTTTCACTATCAAGGACCACACCACCAAATGAAGTTTAACGGATTGTATTAACAAAAAAATAAACTATAGCTGTTTATAGGAGGGGCTCCTCAAAAACTTATCTTATGGAGGTCCTCAGCATTATCTTTTCCAAAGGGGTCTGTGGGCAATTTGGGGTCCTTGACATGAACACGTTTAAGAACCACTGGGGTAGAGCCCATGGTCATGATAATCCATCCATGCTGCACGCACGCACGCACGCACGCACGCACGCACGCACGCACGCACGCACGCACGCACGCACGCACGCACGCACGCACGCACGCACGCACGCACGCACGCACGCACGCACGCACGCACGCACACACACACACACACACACACACACACACACACACACACCTGGGGGATCTTACTGGCACAAATCCTTTTCCTGGTCCATGGACCAAATACATGTCAATTTGGGGGTCCTTGGCAGGAAAAAGTTTGATAACCGCAGTCCTAATAGTCAGTCAGTCAGTCTCCCCTCCACACACACACAGAGTCTAAGCCAAGTACCTCTCCCACTGCACTTGTACATTTTCATTCCCCTATTCTCTCTCTCTCTCTCTCTCTCTCTCTCTCTCTCTCTCTCTCTCTCTCTCTCTCTCTCTCTCTCTCTCTCTCTCTCCCTGCCACACACCACTACACCAGCCACGTCTCCTTAGCTCCTCTACTTTTCTCTGCCCCCTTTTACTCTTTCAGTCGCCTGCCCCCCCCCCCCCCCAATCCCCCCCCCCCCCCCACCACCACCACCAGGGTGATCCATGTGTGCTGTTCCTTCCAGCACAGAAGTGCTGACTCAGCACAAAGACAGAATATTTACAGATCAGTCAGATGAGGTTGAGCTGGTCTGCTGCATGCACACGCACACACACTTTGCAAACACTCACACTCACACGCACACACGCACACACTCTCTCTCTCTCTCTCTCTCTCTCTCCCTCTCTCTCTCTCTCTCTCTCTCTCTCTATCTCTCGCTCTCTCTCTCTCTCTCGCAAAATTAGTTATTTTGTTTTATCGTCTGCAACTTTGGGCCTTTCAGAGTGTGGCAAATTATACGAATAATACTCACAAAGAAACACGAGAAACTCTTGGCGTAATAGAAGTAACACCAAACAGTCAGTCACGACTGGACCTTTGGCTAGTATCTCAAAATAAGAACATTGACAAGATGCACTCTTTGCACTCAATACTAGGCTACTATATGACAATACAAAAAGGTATACAGAAGCACATAATGGGAGAAAGGTTAGCTTTTACAGAGAGATACTTCCTTGTCTACTGAAATACTTAATAGGCTACTACAAGAAATAAGGCTCTGATAAGTCTAGCGGCTTATGAAATTACCCCCGGACAGACACACAGACCCCTTTCTAGACAGCTCTCCCTCATACAAAGGGATGTGTAAAACTCCTGATTTACACATCAATACATACATCGAGTCAGGCTCAGAAAATAGCCGATCTACAAGCTAGTTGTGGTTGTGTAGATCAGTGATTCCCAAACCTTTTAGCTCAAGACACCAAAAGAGAAATCAGATGTTTTCCCAGGACCCAAACTAGTGAAAATAGCAGATCTATAAGCCCTTGCGTTGCGAGCATGCAGATCTGCTATTTTCACTAATTATTATCTTGCTTTTTATTTAGGTAATTTCTTTTATTTTTTCCCTTTATTCATGAAATTACTGTAAGTATGTATGTTTGTTTGAATTTGCTTTCAACTCATGGACATTTGTGATTTGTTATGGAAATATTTAAATACAATCTTTTAAAATAATAGTTGACAAAATGTAGGAAAACGAACATGGATCCGCTAACGAACATGGATTCGCTACCCACAAATGGGTCCCGACTCCCGACCCACTGTTTGGGAAGTCAGCCATTGTCAGTGTGCGACCCCATCGTATAGGACGAGATCATAGTGGAAACATAATGCTAAAGTAGAGACGATGGGACCAATCTGAACCGAGCTGTCCAATCTGCCATCAGAACACTGCCAAGAACAATGGAAAGGTCAAGATGAATGCAACGCAGTAATTAACCCATTTTGGGCAGGAACCCCTTTTGGTGTTTTAAGCATTATTTAATATTTTAGCTTTTGAAAAATAGCAGATCTACAAGCTCATAGCGCGGCACCGAGTGCCGCGCTACGAGCTTCTAGGTCTGCTATTTTTGAAAAATCGTGAAAATGTGGCGCAAATCTTTATATATTCTAACTCAAAACTTTGCTTCTGGGGGGTCCCTGGAACAACATATTTTCAGATGGGGGTCGGCGGCCAAATACAGATAATTCTGGGGGTCCTTGACATGAAAAAGGTTGAACACCACTGACATAGAAACATAGGATGTTCAGATTTTTTTTTTAATTTCGACGTCAGGTCTAAATGGTTTAAGAGAATCCATCACAATGACATGAGGTCACCATAGAGTGTGGTCGGCGTTAATGCCAACGCAATGTGTACTAATAACAGGTTTTGTTTTGTTACACAATGACGTTGGAGGAAACGTTGGAGAAAGGGGACGACAGATACAATACTGTAAATAATCATCATCGGTGTTGGGAAATATTACTCAAGATAATATGTTACTTATTACATATTACTCCTTAAAAAAGTAATATTATATTACTTATTACTTGGACTCAAGTGTAATATATTATATTACATATTACTTTTGCCCCCCCACGCGCAACAAAAGGGATCCTACAACAACACAATCTGTTTAGTCAGCTTCTTTTAGAACTGACTCCAGTTTCTTTGAATAATAATAAGAGGAAGAAGAGTCACCAATCAGTCAAAAAGGCTATTCAAATATAAAAAAAATCTCTCTTGACCTTTTACATGAAATGTTTTGAAATGGTAGCCAACAAATCCTGAGTAATATGTAATATGTGCTATTTTTGACAAAGTAATATGCATGGTATAATATGAGTAATACCTTACACTACTTGTTACTGGGTAAAGTAATAATACCTGACTACGGATAAGCGGTTGAAGATGGATGGATGGATGGATTGTTACTGCCCAACACTGCACTGCTGATCATACTACAGTGTCACGCAAAATCATCAAAAGTAGCAGATCGGCAAGCTCAAAATGCGCCACGGCGCAGGTCTGCGACTTTTGCCATTTTGGAATTTGAATGGTGAAAGGTAACCGTTTTGGAGATATGAGGTTTCCACCCGACAGAGACGATGACATACTGTAACAATCAATCATTTAGGTGGGGCCCCCTATAACCCCTTCAAGGACCCCTGGGGAACCCCAGACCCCGAGTTGAGAACCAGTGCCATGAAAGGACCATTCCAGTGTTGTGGCATGTTTAGCCCGCATTGACTGCATGCCCACTCACTGTCTACATAAAGTACTTGAACTTGACAATACTTTCTAAAGCATACTGTACATTATTGTTGTTTTCTTCTTTGGAGGAAGCCAGTGGATTCCATTAAATTCCAGTAGTGTGGGAACTATGGGGCTTTGGGGATAGGCACTGTAGGCCTACTGAGGTCGAGCCATTGTTTGGGTAGTTTCATAATGCACCATTGATGAAGCTCAGGGCATTGATGAGTATATGCTTGAGGACGTCCAGTACCACACCATCCTCTCTGCAGTAATGCTTTGCCTTTACTGTACTCAGACATAGTGTCTTCAACGAGGTCTCCAAAGATTGCCTGAAGCTCTTCATCTTCATTCAAAACTGTCAGAGGGCTACGAAGAAGGTCATCCAACAACTGTCATCGACTTATCGACTCCCTACTTAGTCTGAAACAGAAGAGGTTTGGGGAGAATAGAACGACAGCCAGTCAGATTGTGCCAGTGGCACGGTGCATAGCCTTGCTGGAGGGTGCACAGGCCAAGAACCTGACAGCTGTCAAGTGTAAAATCAGCCATTACGAGGCCATCAAGACCTGCCAAAATACATTTTTGTCGACAAAATCAACTGTAGATTTAGTCGACAAAATTCAACAGGGAAAAGGTCATGATGTGAAACTTTAACCTTAATTTATACGTTGGCTATTCAAAAATAGCAGATATACACAAACTCACAGCATGTCACTTCAACGGTCTAAGTTTACAGTATATGAGCAAAGCTGTGAATTGGCAATAAATTGTGTATTGATGGCGTATGGTACTTTAAAGGAGAATATGATTATGCATTAGATGAGTCAGCCAGTCCCACAGGACAAAACAATCGCAGGATAAACACGCACGCACGCACGCACACACACACACATTCTGCAGTGCTAAAAAGTGAACAGATGATGCTGCCAAAGAGAGGTGTTGCGCCTGCTAACTCTGTCTGACCACCAAGGTCGGTGCCTGTGGGAGACCTTGCTGTCCATTCTGTGTTGTTCTCTTCACCCAGTGGGGCACACAGTGTCCCGTGCCCTGCTCACCCCGCCGGCACCCCGTCAATCACGCTGATGCTGTCCCACCCCTTAGCCTTCACACTCACACGCACGCGCACGCACACGCACTCACATTTACACCTCATCTTTTGCCATCACTTTACCCCCCCTCTTGCAATCACACCTTCCTTCCTTCCCTCACCTGGCGTCAAGGACAACAAGGGGGCCATAAAGTCGCCAGCCTGTCTGGCAATCATGATAACAAGTCGCCCCGTCGTCCGGTGCAACTCCCAAGGACACGCAGAGCACATAATGCATCTATAGATGGCCGTCCTCGTGTCCAATTCAAAATGTCACTGTGTGTGTCATTATGTCCAGGGCTGTCATCGCTCATGGCGGCTCATGTGAAACTCTTTCAAAGCTATATCAGCTGTTCTCAACTGGCCTGGCACTGGGAGAGGAATATATCCTATATCAGCTGTTCTCAACCAGCCTGGCACTGGGAGAGGAATATCTCCATGGACTGAGTGAGATGTGAGATGTCAGGACATGTAATTCCCTCTGGATTAACCCGTTTAGGCCTGAGGCTGATTCTACAAAATGACTTCCAAATCAAGTTCTCACACACTCAAAAATAGAACATTTACAAGCTTGCAGCACGGCATGAAGTGACGTTGTATATCTGCACATTTTTTAATAGACAACGCAAAAATAAAAATGACAGATGCTTTCCCGGGTTTGAATGGATTAATGCTAAATAAATTCTCACGTATGTTGACAGACCAAGTCCTAATCTGCGATTTGCGAAACAAACTATTTTCGGCGCATGACTTGCTTCCATAGAAGCCATAGAAGATGCTGTCTTCTGGCGACTGAGAATTGAAAACCTTCATGTTTAATGTCTATTCATAAAGTACATGCCTTCCCGACACACTGGGCAAGTTTTTGTTTGCATCCTCCATGTGTACGCACAAATATTCTTCTGACTATAGACATCATGTCCTGGAATGAGCGAATAGGGGAAGGGGATCAACGTCAAAGTCACGTGAATATGATTCAAGGAATTAGGAATAGGATTATTGGCAGAATCGCGGAAAGTTTAGAATATTTGGCGGTCCCGTTTTAAAATGTCACGGCATCGGTGGTTAGCCTGCACTACAATACTCCACCATATAACAATAAATAATAATGGAGTGCATTTTTATAGCGCTGTTTATATGCACAGAGTGCTTACTCAAAGCTCTTTACAACGGTCCATTCATTAATACATTGTGAGGTGAAGCGGCGAACAGTCAACGCCAGCATCCTCACTTCCCACATTCACGGTGGCAAGTGGCAACCATTGGAGGCAATGTGGGGTTCAGTGTCTTGCCCAAGGACACGTAGACAGGAGGAGCCGGGATTCAAACCACCGACCCACGGATCATTGGGCGACCTGCTCTACCTCCTGAGCCACATGCCGTCCTAATATGTTGTGCTATGAGTATATGTTACCTAATGCAATTCTAATGGTAAGCTGTATTGTTTTCACCCCAAGTAATGGTTGTTATGAAATACACGTATGTGTCTCAAAGAATAAGAATATCTTGCTTTGCGGAAGACACAATTATGTATAGGAATATACTATTATGAGGAATCTTCAGCCCCAGTGGAAAAAAAGCTCCATATTGTACATATATATTTGCAACTGCAGTTAACATGCATATAGGGTGAGACGAGTAATTAAAAACCTCATGTCTGCATTTCTCCGGCCGCCTACTGTATATGTGGAGGAGTCAGTGGTCATGCCTATGGGGATTGGTATAGGTTTTCTCTCCCTTTTATTGCAAATGAACTGCAGAAAGGGGCTAATGAAATGCACTCCGGCTACAGCCGAAATCATTATTGGAATCTGAATACATTAGCCTTGGCTCTCATTTCATTTTGCATCATTCTCCATTGGTCTGTTCATCAGACTCTGTGTGTACGTGCGATTCCTTCTCTGTCCATGATCTGTCCGTCTCTTCCATTGTTCCTATAGAGAGGAGAGGAGAGCAGAGGCAGGGCCAGCGTAGAAGTTGGGCCAACTCCGGGCCAGACATTAATAATTGAGGAGGGCAGGAAAAAGGAGAGAATGGCTCCTGCAATATTCATATGTCATATTGACTTGACTGCCAGCCACTCGACCATGCATCCCGGTATAGTTATGAACTCTCACAGATGACGGAGAGCGCAGCACACGGTGACCCCCCCCCCCCACCCCCCCTCCATCAACCTTTTCCTTTCCCTGATGCCTCTCTCTCATTCTGCTTTTCATCCCTCCTCTCTACCTCCCCTCTGCCTCTGCCAGCTTCCTCTCGCCTGCGTCTCCTTCCCTCTCACTCCCATCTCCACCCGTAGGGTCTCTGTCGGGTGGAAAACTCATACAGTATGTCCAAAACTGTGACTTTTCACGATTCAAATAAAATAAAAACGGCATGAAGTAGCATACCTGCAAGCTTGAAACGTGGATCTGCTACTTTTGATGGCTTTGTGTGACGCTGTATAGTGTCATCAAGTAGGACGTTAATTTAGGACAAAACACACAAAGTTAGAATATGGAGATAAAAGGTTTCTGCCCCGACAACGAACAATATGCCAGTGCAACCTCCTCTAGCACCAAGCCCCCCCCCCCCCCGCTCTCATCTACTGCCATCTCTCAGTAGAGCATGAGGACGCCCAGGGGCCAAATTCAATTATAGACCAAATTAAAAAGATGCTTCTCAACTCCCCTGACCACGCCAGAAGAACACACACACGCATAAATACGATGTCGTGCACTCCTCCTCCTCCAGGAGGTTCCATTCGTATGCGCGCACAGTATGATTATGACTACCACACACACACACACACACACACACACACACACACACACAGAGTGCAGCGAGTCCATTCTGCTTCTATAGTTAGTTACAGGAGATTCTCCCGCCACACGTCGTGGACCAGAAGATGATCCCCATGGTCTCAGCAGGATGTGTCCCAGAGCAAGCTCGCCCCTTTCTCCTTGAAATGCTGCACGGCAGAATCCCCTCTCAGAGACCGAGCCCTATCTGTCCCCCCCGACACTACTGATACTGTACAGTCTTTAATGAACCATTGTGATGTTTACCCTAACAGAACCGTGAAGAACTAACTACTACTACCAGAGGGGGGAGTAAAGTACTGCACTTAAGTACAATTTTGAGGTACATTTACATTGTTCATTGCTTTTATTATTAGAACACTTTGGTTACTTGTTACGTTGTAGATTAGGTTTATGCATGAACCACTTCGGCCCTATTTAAACTTGGCTATTTGAAAATAGCAGATGTAGAAGCTCACAACGCACGCGACACGTTGCGTTTTGAACATGTAGATCTGCTAATCTGAAAAGATCTGAAACTTGTGAAATGGGACATTCTGTGTTATGTGAGAGGAGAGAGTTTTTGTACTTAGTAAGTACGTTTTGATGTAGGTAAATTAGTAAATTAAGAAAACTGGACCTTTACTTGTAACAGAGTAATTCCACATTGCAAAAATGTGAGTACTTTTACCACCACTGCTAACAAAACACTGTGCCCTGCCGCCCGCCCGCCCGCCCGCCCGCCTGCCCGCCCGCCTGCCATGCCTGCCTGCCCGCCCGCCTGCCTGCCTGCCTGCCTGGTCAGTCTTCGGAGAGAAGGTTTTGACGAGGCAGACGGTAGCCTATACAGAGAGAAGCATCGTTAGTGCCGCGGCCGTTTGGTGTTTTAGCATCAAACCGTTAAAATATCAAAACTCTTCACACTCACAAAAGAGCTGAAGTGTTTCCGAGGTCAACCAATTAAAGAGTGCTGCAGGGCTACTCTGGGCTGCCACTCACCATGATTAGATCTCAACTCGCCAGAGGATATCCGGGCCGCTTGTTCTCTCGTACAGAGAGAGTCTTAGATGAAAAGGCTTCGAATGAAACACTGTAAATACAAAAAAAAATTAAAGGGTGGGGGGTGGGGGGTATTATTTTGTGATACTACAAATGTTAACCGCGGCTGCTTCCTGGCAGGGATGAATTGCCGAGTGAAGAGAGAAGAAAAGATTGAATTGATGAGGGATAGAAACAAAAATGATCTATAGCTGCATTTGATAAAGCAGAAGAAAGAAGAATCTCAACACAGCTATAACTCTATGCAGGTCATACAGTGTGTACTCTTTTAAAAACCCACGAGTGGCTTTGCAACGGGTTACACCGTCCATGCTTTAGTTATTGTTTTAAGGGTTTTAAGACCTGTGACCGATTCTACAAAACGGCTTCTAAATCAGTAGTTTTAAAATATTTTCATGCCAATAAGGACCCTAAAAAATCTGTGGAAACCCCATCTGGAAATGTTTTGTGGCGGGAACTAAATAGCCAACGGTAAAATATAAAATGACAAAGATGCTTTCCCGGATTTAATGTTAATGCTTAATTTAATTACTAATTAATTTACAGTGTTGCGTGCCGAAAGCGATCTATATCCCCCCAAACGATTTGAAAATGTTTAAATACTTTAGTAGAAAGTGAAGTGGACAATGAAGTGAACAATGAAGAATTTGATCACAATTGAGCAAAACAAAAAAAGGGAACTAAAATTAATATCTGATGACTTGAGTTCAATAATATATAGTCTGTCGGGTGGAAAACTCTGTTATGTATGTTAACATGTTAATGTTTTCAGGGTTCAAATTCCAAAACAGCAAAACAGATCCGCAATAGCAGTGACGCTGTAGTATGATCAAGTATAGGGCGTTAATTTACAACGACAATCTACGTTTGTGTAGATAAGAGGTTTGTAGAAATTAGGCCTTATTCAGACAGTATAGTCTATGGCCAGACTGTTGCCTCCCCACAACATTCGTACAGTCTGGAGCACGGAAGCTCTTTTGATGATTAAGGGAGAAAGCGGAATCCCCGCCTCTCCCTGACATCCGTTATGTCTTTACAGTCGTGCAAATATAATCCTAATTTAAATCAAAATCATCTAAGCAT